>NW_023192727.1:0-10635 GCF_002007445.2 Ailuropoda melanoleuca
TATTTGAGAGACAGAGAGCTAAAGAGCACAAGTGGGGGAGAAGGAGAAGCAGGCTCCCCGCAGAGCAGGAATCCCAATGCAGGGCTCAATCCCAGAACCCTAGGATCAGGACCTGAGCCAAAGGCAGACACTTAACCAACTGAGCCACCCAGGAGCCCCTCCATTTGTCTTCATAAATTTGCCTCCTCTAGCCATTTAACATGAAGGAAATCACACAATACGTGGTCTTTTTGTTGCTGACTTTATTGGATACTACATTTTCAAGATTCTTCCATGTTGTAACATGTATCAGTACTTTAATTTTTATATTGCCCAACCATTACCCATTATATAGATATATTTCATTTTCTTTACTCATTCATCAATTGACAGATATGTTTCTGTCTCTCTTTTTTTTTGACATTATGAATAACACTGCTACAAACATTCATTTGCAAGTTTTTGTATGGCCATGTTTTCATTTATATTGTGTGTCTGTATCAGAGCAGAATTGTTGGGTAATATGATAACCACATGCCTAACCTTTTGAAGAACTGCCAAACTATTTACCAAAGCAGCTGCACCATTTTACATCTCTACCATCAATACCAGTTGCTAATTTGTTATTGTCTGTTTTAAATTTTTCTTTTTACTATAGCCATATAACAGGTGTGAAGTGGTATCTCATTTTGACTTGCATTTCCCTAAGGGCTAATGACAGCATTTTTTCCAGGTACTTCTTTGTCATTTGCATATCTTCTTGGAGAAATGTCCATTCAAATCCTTTGGGACTTTAAAAATTGTTGTTTTTTTTTTAATTTAATTGGGTAACTTTTTAATTTTTAAAATTGAGGTTTATTCAGTTATTTAAAAATGGGTTAATTGTTTTCTTATTGAGTTATAATTGTTCTTTATACATTCTGGATACAAATTCCATATGAGCTATATGATTTGCAAATGTTCTTTCCCATTGGTTGTCTTTTTTCTTTATTCATAGGATTGTCAAATGACAAAACTAAACCAATTTAGTAATATGTGTGGTGTCCTTTATAGGAGGAAAACCAATCCATGGGTTTGGAGAACACAGTGCCACCCAAGTGATAGTACACTCTTCCTGCAGAAATTTGGTTAAGAGAAACTTTATATAGCATTAGAAGCAGCAACATGGAGATAGGGCATGATGGCTGTGGTTCATATCTGACCTTGTTTAGAAAGATCAAGGAACAAGAAAATAAGTATAAAGCCCAGAGTTGGATTGGTGTTTGGGGTTTGGCTGACTGGATGCTTTGTGTTTCTTGTCAAATGGAGACTTTACAGGAACATGAAAGTTAGATTTGTTGGTGTGGCATCCTGAGCAGTAATGGTTCCATCTTGAACCTAATAATTTATTTCAACAGCTCCCCTTTACCTTTGATCATCCTTTTGACCATTCAAGAGTTTTGATTAAAAAAAATATTGCCCTTAGGGATGTCTGGGTGGCTCAGTTGGTTAAGCGTCCAACTCTTGGTTTTGACTCAGGTCATGATCTCAGGGTTGTGAGATAGAGGCCTATGTCAGGCCCTGTGCTCAGTGGGTAGTCTGCTTGAGATTCTCTCTCCATCTTTCCCTCCCCCTCCTGGTGCTCTCTCTCGATAGATAGATGGATAGATAGATAGATAGATAGATAGATAGATAGATTGATAGATAGATGACAGATAGATGATAGAAAAAATCTTCAAAAACTATTGGACTTTGTGTGACTCTTAGGTATTATTGACTCTGGCGTCTCAGTGTAATAGTCACAAGAAATGATGTCAAGTTGTATTATTGGAGCTGGTTACATTTTTCTGTTTTCTTTTGTTGTTTCAGTTGATCGGAGACCATCTATCACCCAGTCAATGGCTGCCAACATGCATTTAAAACTTTTGAGGGAATGGAGTGTATTAAGGAGAAAGTAGTAGTTATTACCAATAAAATGATACCCTTATTTTGAAGATCACTCCTGAGACAGGGTCTCCATGAACCAAATCAGCTAGAATTAAGTAAGTCAAGAAACGATCCCAAAGAAGTGGATATTTCTTTAAGTTAGTTGTCCTCTTTATGTATTTCATGTAACTTTGTCTCCACTTTCCCGGAAGTGTTTATTCAGATACCACAGATGTTGTTGATTATTGCACAAATTCCTTCTTGTTCTACAAGTAGGTAATTCAGAGCCAGGCAGTTATAGCTTTGGTCATAGACCTTGACCTTTTGCTTACCATAAGAAATGGCCCCCCAGGGTTAAGGAGGCTAACATGATAGAGAGGGAGCTGAGTGCCCCAGTGAAGCTGAGGCATTGGGAATCAGAAGTGTGTGACAGGCAGAACTGCAGAACCACTACCATCATGGTACTTCTAACAATCATTTGGAAGTTGGATTACCAAGCACCCCCCCCAGCCCACCAAACCTTGCAATAGCCTAAGATATGTAAATAATGGTATTATCTTGCCAGGCAAGAGCCAGAAGAAAAGGTGGGAAAATATCTTCATGGTGTAAAAATTAGGAAAAGAATGGCCAGAGAGGGAAAAAGAAAGGGAAAAAAAATGTTCTTAATCCAACACCTTGGGTGGAAGCAGCCTTCCTCAATACTGGCTATGTATCTTCCTCATCAATTTGATTTTGAGCTCTCCAGCATCTGTGCAAGACCAAATTTCACGTGGGTCCTTCTTCAGTTTTGAAATATGGACTGGAGGTTTGACACCTTGTAATATGGCAGCAGTGTTAGTAGTCAAGAGGACTTGGTAGGAGTATCAGTGAATCTTGCTTTTGCAAACACTTCAAAGTAAAACAATAATTGTCTATAAATTGTAAAATATTTTAAAATGGCCATGGTTAAAGATCTCACGAGAGTTACTTATAATGCAATTGACACAAATTTTATTTAACATTTTAAGATGATAACTGGAATTATGACTAATAACATTATACCATGACAGATTTTTAGGAATTCTATACAATTTCTGGAACATTTATATTAAAACATATACAAATATAACCTAAAAAGGTTAAACATCACTTCTCACTTGACCATACTTTCAACGTAATTTAACATATGAAATAAGTCTAATTAATTTGATTTCTTTTTATAAGGCAAGAGAACAATCCTTTTGAAATGTTCCCAAACATCCTCTAGAAAATCCCATAGTTAGTTTGAGGTCAAAAAGCCTTCATGGAATCTGTTTTTTGAGAGGCTGCTGGGAAGATGGTAGAGTAGGAGGACCCTGGGCTCACCTCTTGCCACATGACCACCTAGAGAACACCCACATCAGCATAAATAACCCCAGAAAATGACTGAAAGACTGGCAGAACAGACTCTCTGCAGCCCGACATAGACAAGAGGCCACAGCAAATTAGATCCACCCACTCTGATACCCTCTTGGCGAGATCCCATTAAAGCAGAGCCACATGCCTGGCAGTGTGCAAGCAGCCCAGACAAGGGTCAATACCACTCCAAAGTGAGTCCTGCTCCAGGGAGAGGGAAGATAACCACACACCAGTCTGACTGTGACCCCAGCAGTGGGCTGCGGTAGGCAGCTGGTCTGACTGCTGGCCCTACCCACCAGTAAAAACTTCTCAGGGGAAAACACAGGGAAAGTGCTCTGCAGTTAGGTGCTACTTCATCTCTGGCAAACACCTGGTCTTAGTCAACTCAACCCCAAGGCAGCCCCACCCTGGTCCACTAACAGCACAGGCACCAAACTCTGCCCACAATAGGCAAAGAGCCATCACAGGCTGGACCAAAGGCAAACACAGCTCTGACACAACAGTAGGACACCCCTGTAGCAACACACATAGGAGACACCTCTGAAGTATCATTTTCTGGTGAAAAGGAGAAATTGCACTGTGGGGAGCTATAGGACCTCTTCTTCATAAAGCCACTACTTTCAAGTGCTGACTTTCCTAACACATAGAAACAGACACAGCAATAGACAACATGAGGAGACAGAGGAATATGTCCCAAATGAAAGAGCGGAACAAAATCATAGCAAGAGACCTAAACAAAATGGAGGTAAGTAATATGGCTGATAGCAAATTTAAAGTAATGCTTATAGAGATACTCACTAGAATTGAGAAAGGAGGGCAGGAACTCAATGAGACCCTCCACAAAGAGATAGGAGACCTAGAAAAGAACCTATTAGATATAATGAACTCACTAAATGAAAATAAAAAAGACCACCTGGAATAAATAACAGACATAGAAAAAAATAGAAGAATGGATCAGCAACCTGATTAGGACATAGTAATGGAAAATAATCAAGCTAAGCAGACAAGAGGGGAAAAATATATGCAACCTGAGAATAGACCCGGGTGCTCAGTGACAGGGTCAAGCAGAACAGTCACATGATAGGGATCCCAGAAGAAGAAGAGTGAGAAAAGGGGGCAAAAGATTTATTTGAAGAAATAATAGCTGAAAACTTCCTGAATCTAGGGAGGGAAAGAGAAATCTGGATCCAGGAGGCAAAGAGAGCCCCCAACAAAACTAAACCAGGGAAGTCTACACCAAGACACAAAGTATAGAAGATGGCCAAAGTAGAGAATTTTGAAAGCAGCAATAGATAGGAAAGCAGTTACATACAAGGGAAACCCCATAAGGCTATCAGAGGATTTTTCAGCAAAAACTTTGCACACCAGAAGAGAGTAGTAGCATGATATAATCAAAGTGCTAAAAGGAAAAAAATCTGCAGCCATAAATATTCTATCCAGCAAGGCTTTCATTCAGAATAGGAGAGATAGAGTTTCCCAGAAAAAAACTAGTATTTGTTTTGAGTCCCAAATCCACAGTCCAGCCACCCTCCTGCCTGAGTAAACATGCACTGCCTGCCAGCTGCTCAATACCAACTCAACATGCCTTCACCTCGGATTGACAAGGACTTAAACTGACACTCTTCCCCTCAAATTTCATCCCCTGAGCTCAAGTTTGTGCCTAAAGCAGAATGAAGCAACCCAAATGGTGACACTAATTCTGTGGAATATATAATAGATTAAAGGAGTGTGCTAGGCTGAGAACATCTCCAACAAGCACAACAAAGAGAAGTACATACAGCATGATTCTGGTTACTAAAAGAAACAAACCAAGGAAAAATAAAACAAGACAAAATCAGAGACAGAGACAAACCATAAGAGACTCTTAATCATAGTAAACAAACTGAGGATTGCTGGAGGGGACTTGGATGGGGGATGGGGTAACTGGATGATGGGCATTAAGAACACAATATGTAATCACTGATGAATCACTGAACTCTACCTCTGAAACTAACAATACACTGTGTGTTAATTAATTGAATTTAAATTTAAAAAAAGAACCCCCTCAAAAGAATTTGTTTTTGAGAAGTTTGTCAAAAATATCAAAAGGTTTTAAAACACTTGATCAGATAGAATCATAGGTCACCATGAAACAATACTTAGTTATCCATTTAATCAAAGTGACATTAAAGACTGAAGAAATACAGAAATTTATGTAGCTATAAAAAGAACAACAACAAAAGTTTACGTCTTTTAATATTGAGAAGACTAGATTTTAAGTAATCAAAGACCTAATAAAGACATGAATCACAGTACATTATTTTGGGAAGGTACAAATTTTTTGTTTTCTAGGCCAATTACTTGAAGGATAAAGAAAAAAAAATTTTTTTTACAATTTCTTATTAAGAACAGATGGATAATCTCAAAAATACCCCCCCAAAAAACAAAAAAGAAACAAAACAAAACAAAAAAAACCCACACACCAAATTACCCTGTCCTTTTAACAGAGAATCAAATTCAATTAGACTTCAGTGTACTTATGATACATACCTTAAAAAATAAATCCATTCCAATCTTAACCAGCTGGCCCACCCATAAATTCCTTTTTCCAAGATTTCTTTTCCATAAACCTTCTACCATATCTTTTATATCCATTTACGTTTTTCCTCCTTTTTCTTATTCTAGAAAAAAGTCATACTTATCTACTTTTCACACACAGTTGTTATGGGGTGTCTGGAGTGAATGGGGGCTGACAGAGTAGGCAGTGAAAGAATTCACCCAAGGCAGAACAAAAGAGGTGGAAGTTTATTGAATATACTGCCAGGGAGCCAGGGAGCAGTGGGCATAGCAGCAAAGGAGAGACCATCTGCCACGAGGTGGTGGTGAGGGGCTATAGTTATAGGGAAAGTGAGGGAGTATGGGGATATAAGGAATATTCCCTTTAGGTAATCTTAAGAACTGTGCCTGGTTGTAAGTAGCTCATTGGTTGGTTGGGCCTTATGGCGTACCAAGCTTGTTGGTGTCAGCTCAGGGGTGCTTTGGGCCCTTCTGTCTGCTCAGGTTTCCACTGCTCAAGCCTGTTGCCTAAAAGCAGCCTCTATAGTTCCTTCGTTTCACTCTTATTATTTCTACAAAGTTTTGATTAGAATTATTGATCCTTATAGTTCTTAATTCCTAATGAAAGCAAAGATGTAAGCAATTGTGGACTGTCCATTACACCAGCATTTATAAATACACTTCATGATTTCTGAAAGTGTATTTTTACTCATGGTAAATTTTTTGGTGTGACATCAGACAAGTTTACTGAAACACCCAAATATCTTTACTTCCTTTTGTAGTAAAAAGCCAAAAGTAGATAAAATTGTATTTAATATTTGAATTTTTAGGATTTTATCTGACTTGGAAGATATTTAGATATTTGATGAATATCCACCATTTAACTTCACTTAGTATAACTTTAAGGTTTCAAGTTAACAAAAATATTTTATAAACTATTTTTAAGTAGACATATCATAAACATAGTTGAAAATTCATTTTTAAACGTATATCTTACTTTATCTAATTTACCTGTTCTAAAATCATGCATAGCTTTTTTTTATTAAAAAAAATTCATGAGACACTGAACAGTTAACCATCATCTTAAACTACCTTTCTTGCTAACAAATTTTGTTAGCAGATACAACATGAGCTTACTTGACTTCTGGAAATCTAGGTAGAACTAAAGTTATATGTCCACATTATATTTAATGCTGGTGATATGGTTTTGGAATATAGGTGAGGTTCAGTGGGGTGGAGTCCGGAACCGAGGACCAAGAAAGAATTCTTAAAATGTCTTTGGTGCACAATGGTAGTTTATTAAAGCACAGGGACAGGACCCTTGGGCAGAAAGAGCTGCTGCCCTGGGGTTGTGAGGGGTGGCTGATTATATACTGGGGGTTGGGGGAGGTTTAGGGGAAAGGGAGGTTTCAAAAGGATTTTCATATGTTAAAGATTCACAGGATACCAGAGGCCTTGCCATTGTCAAGTTTTTTTCCCCTCTAACAAGGCATGAACATGAAGGTAGTTGGGAACTTCCTGGAGGAACATTTCACTCTGCCTGCTTCAAGTTTCTGTCAATGGGCTGCAGGTTATAAGGACATTTAATTGTACCTACATTTCCTTCTGGAAGCTAGGCTATTGATAGAAATGCTTTGTTCTTGTAAATTGCTAAGACATTTGTAAACTGAGGGAGACTCAGGTCCTGCAGGATTGTGATCTCCATAAGTTAACTGGTGTTTTTTTTTTTTTTTCCTCTAGCCAGGAGTGCCTGAGGAATGTCACATACATTCCATGGGCGGGGCGGGGGGGGGGGGTGGNGGGCATCAGCTTGTGTTTTGTCCTCAGCTTGCCTTCTGCTCCCTCATCACTGGTAACTCTGAAGACATAGCTGTTTTAATTAAACAAACAAACTTAAACTAACTTTTATGTACTGAAGGTTATTCTAGATCACATGAACTTGAAAAACATTTGTGTTAGTTTCTGTATTTCTGAGAGTATATTTCTATGTCGAGAGGATACTTAATTTATAGAGCACTTACTTTCCTCTACGCCAATTAAATACAGCTCTTTACAATTAAACTGGACAATACCATCTGGAGGTACAAAAGACCCCACACACCTATAACATGCATACATAAACATATAGACAGATACAGAGCTCTTATGGCTTTTGTTTTAAAATTTTAGCCATGGAGCAGGTACCACAGTGCAAATCTCACTAGTTTATACAAGTACAGTTGGATCCAAACTATGTTTCTGGCAGGAATAATTTAAGGCTACCTGCTCAGATAGCTTAAGATTTGTTAATATTTGTGCCAAAGATTTAAGAATATATTTGCCTATACTAGCCTTTATATTCCCTCTGATAAGACTTACCTACCTGAAGTTAGCATTTCAAAAATGCTACATTTCAAAAATGTAGAACATTCCTACAGTAGAAAATTGACATCTCCAAGGCATGGGAAAATAATGCAAGTTCCTGGGAGAGGATTTCTGTTTCCTAAGTCCAGATATTTTACAATGCCTATAAGCCTTTTGAGATGAATAGGGGAGCTTTGTGATTGTTAAAAAGGATAGGTGGGCTTTGAATTGCTTAGGTGAATGGGCCCTTTCTGTTCTTGTAAAAACTCAATTTGTAAAATAAGAAAATTGTTTTAATTCCTCAAAGAATTGGTCTGCAACTGAATGCTATCAAGCAGCTGAGCCAGTCACCCACTGTATTATCTTCAATTTGCTTTTCAAAAATGGGAATCAAAAAATTCTTTGAGCCATTTGTCTTTGGAATCCTTATCTTTCTCTCTGGGTACCTAGTTTCATTTAGCTAAGTGAAGAGGGCTGAAAAGAAATTTTCTATCAGCCTGCCAATATTAGCTTCCAATCTGGCCAACTTCTGACCACATAACTACTTCAAATAATTCCTTTCAAATATCTTGCCAGGTTTTACCTGGGACAAACAGTAAATATTCCTGGCAGTATTGACCAACCCCATGGTTATAAGAGATGTCCCCCAATAGGTGCAAAACAGATACCACCCTCCCAAGATTTAGAGCCCAACTATAGCCAAAAGGAGGAAAGATTTACAAAATTTCCCTGAGAGTTGGCAACAGTTGGTAGGACCCTAGCTGCAAATGGAGAGCAGCCCACATTTCTGCCTGGCCATATTTGGGGGGCCTCCAATGGGACGGTGGAGAAGCCAAATTCTCAGGACACAAAACAAACAAGAAGGTAATAGCTGTTCCTGAGAAAGAAAATGATTAATAACCAATGGACACCCATAAACCTTATTCACAGGAGTTTGAACTTGGAAATGAAAGAACATGAAATTTTGCCTTCCTCTTTTGACTAGATACTAGAGGCAGACATCCAGGAGAGTTGACTCTGGTAGGAATTCTTACCCTTGGCTGGCTTCTGCCAGTTTTCCCAGAAAGCCATCTGTAGGCTCTGGAAGAAGTAGGTTTAAAGTAGGGAGTGTAGCCCTGCTGTCCATCAGAATTTGCCAAGGTTTTCCCTTAATTTTAACATTAGTTCCCCTTTGGCCATTTAAGGAAATAACTCGAAAGGCTTCACTGGAGAATCTCTTACTAGAGTCCCATCAACCCTGGGATGGCCCATCTGGAGGGCCCTCCTTTGAAGATAGTTTTACAGTTGATTGCAAATGAGACCCTGATTTCTTGGCCAAAGCTTTGATGATGGATCCCTAGGAGGGTGCAACAGGGGAGACCCAGTTTTTTGGTTTTGTTTTTAGATTTCTGGCCTTTGAGCTGTTGCAGCTGGAAAACCCAACCGAACAGGCTCAAAGAAGGGGGACGACTGTTTCACATAACTGAGATGTCTAGAGGAAGGGCTGACATCTCTCACTGCTAGGGGTGGGGACTCATGTTTGCTCTCTCTTGACTCAGTTCTGATGCCCCCTGTAATTTGCCTTCATTTTCAAACAGCTGCTCTGGGCCTCCTGTCTTCTCATCTTCATGCCCAGCAAAAAAGAGAGAGCCTGCTATTCAAATAGTTGAAAGAAAATTCCACCGTGAAGTCTCATGATCCACAGGTGGCCAGACTTGGGTCACATGCCATCTTTAAGACAGTCACTAAGGCCTGGGGGAGACTGGCTGCTCGGACTGCTTTAGCCAAGATCACATTCTCCAAGTCATGGTCCAAAGGGCAGCGTCAGCTTCCCTGGAAACTGGTGGAGGGAGAGGGAAGGAGGATGCATCACCACCTGGATGGCCTTCTCATTATTATAAGAAGGCCAGGCTGCCATTGGTTTGTGAGTCAGCACTAACCTCAGGGTCTGTTTGATGATGTTGCCTTCACATGGACTGTGTTACCAGTGAGGAATGCACAGAGCTTGTGGGGTAAACAGTCCTCAGCACCATGTATCAGCTAATAGCCATTCGGGAAGGGTGGACATTTTTCTTAGTCTATTCCTCAGGGGCCTGGATTTGGATAAAAAAAAAATAACTGTTGTTCTTCATGATTACAAGTACCTCACCAAAATATTGGATCCTGTTCACCAGGAAGCCCTATATTTTCTGAACACTTTCATGGCTGTGGGAAAATCTAGAAAGGGCCGAACTGTTATACCCTACAGAGGTAGGGTTTCAACCTGCTGAGGGATCTGGAGGGAAGGGACGGGTGGGCAAGTAGAAAATACTAAGGGAAAGAGGAACCAGTGAGACAAATAAGGTCAGTGACTCTGTGGGGTAAAGGGCAAATGACAACCAGCTCTGGAAGTGAGGCCAAGGGCATTGCCAAATCAGGGATGCCAGTGCTGGAGTAGAAGAAACCTGCTGACATCGGAAACCGGGGATGTACTGTATGGCGACTAACATAATATAATAAAAAATCATTAAAAAAAAA
>NW_023192727.1:16972-18529 GCF_002007445.2 Ailuropoda melanoleuca
GTTAATATTTGTGCCAAAGATTTAAGAATATATTTGCCTATACTAGCCTTTATATTCCCTCTGATAAGACTTACCTACCTGAAGTTAGCATTTCAAAAATGCTACATTTCAAAAATGTAGAACATTCCTACAGTAGAAAATTGACATCTCCAAGGCATGGGAAAATAATGCAAGTTCCTGGGAGAGGATTTCTGTTTCCTAAGTCCAGATATTTTACAATGCCTATAAGCCTTTTGAGATGAATAGGGGAGCTTTGTGATTGTTAAAAAGGATAGGTGGGCTTTGAATTGCTTAGGTGAATGGGCCCTTTCTGTTCTTGTAAAAACTCAATTTGTAAAATAAGAAAATTGTTTTAATTCCTCAAAGAATTGGTTTGCAACCTGAATGCTATCAAGCAGCTGAGCCAGTCACCCACTATATTATCTTCAATTTGCTTTTCAAAAATGGAAATCAAAAAATTCCTTGAGCTGTTTGTCTTTGGAATCCTTATCTTTCCCTCTGGGTACCTAGTTTCATTTAGCTAAGTGAAGAGGGCTGAAAAGAAATTTTCTATCAGCCTGCCAATATTAGCTTCCAATCTGGCCAACTTCTGACCACATAACTACTTCAAATAATTCCTTTCAAATATCTTGCCAGGTTTTACCTGGGACAAACAGTAAATATTCCTGGCAGTATTGAACAACCCCATGGTTATAAGAGATGTCCCCCAACAGGTGCAAAACAGATACCACCCTCCCAAGATTTAGAGCCCAACTATAGCCAAAAGGAGGAAAGATTTACAAAATTTCCCTGAGAGTTGGCAACAGTTGGTAGGACCCTAGCTGCAAATGGAGAGCAGCCCACATTTCTGCCTGGCCATATTTGGGGGGCCTCCAACGGGACGGTGGAGAAGCCAAATTCTCAGGACACAAAACAAACAAGAAGGTAATAGCTGTTCCTGAGAAAGAAAATGATTAATAACCAATGGACACCCATAAACCATATTCACAGGAGTCTGAACTTGGAAATGAAAGAACATGAAATTTTGCCTTCCTCTTTTGACTAGATACTAGAGGCAGACATCCAGGAGAGTTGACTCTGGTAGGAATTCTTACCCTTGGCTGGCTTCTGCCAGTTTTCCCAGAAAGCCATCTGTAGGCTCTGGAAGAAGTAGGTTTAAAGTAGGGAGTGTAGCCCTGCTGTCCATCAGAATTTGCCAAGGTTTTCCCTTAATTTTAACATTAGTTCCCCTTTGGCCATTTAAGGAAATAACTCGAAAGGCTTCACTGGAGAATCTCTTACTAGAGTCCCGTCAACCCTGGGAGTGGTCCATCTGGAGGGCCCTCCTTTGAAGATAGTTTTACAGTTGATTGCAAATGAGACCCTGATTTCTTGGCCAAAGCTTTGATGATGGATCCCTAGGAGGGTGCGACAGGGGAGACCCAGTTTTTTGGTTTTGTTTTTAGGTTTCTGGCCTTTGAGCTGTTGCAGCTGGAAAACCCAACCCAACAGGCTCAAAGAAGGGGGACGACTGTTTCACATAACTGAGATGTCTAGAGGAAGGGCTGACATCTCTCA
>NW_023192728.1:0-1631 GCF_002007445.2 Ailuropoda melanoleuca
GAGCTAGAATCTGGGGTTCACCCTCAGGGCCTCCTTTCTCTCCCTCACTCACCCAGACCAACCAATTCCTCCAGTTCTCCCCATGGCCCCTGCTCCAGCCCACGCCAGGCCTCCTCACCCTCGTCTGCACCACGGCCGCCTACAGCTGTGCCTTCAGTCCCCTCCCCCTCCCAGCCCTACGGCCATTGTGACTTCCATAAACTACCAAAATGACCACGTATCCCCCCTGCTTTTAAATCTCACCAATGCGTCCCCCTATTCCCAGGATAAAGGTCAAGGTCAGTACACAAAGCTCTCTGCAACCTGGCCCCTTCCCCGCAAGAAGTGTCTCCGGTATGAAGTTCGCATTTTTCCAGTTCCTCTCCTACTATTCAACGCTCCCATTACTGCCTACCTCCGTGCTTCCTGAGTGCGTCCTCCCCTTCACCACCCTCACCTCTGCACTTGCTGTCCCCCGCACTGACCGACTGTCCGCCCCTCCATCCCTTCCTTGCACATCGCTCCGTGGAGCGCCTACACGGCCTGCCCGACCCAGCCCCGGTGGCATCTGCTGCGTCAAGCCTGAGCTCCTAAGCTGAGCTCGTCACCCCTCCCCTCCTTCCCACAGCACCTGGTCCTTGCACACCTGGGTTGTGCTGAAATGCTCTGTACGTGCCTGCCCTTCCCCTCGCCTTCCTGGGCCAGGACCATGGCTGTTCCTCTCTGACTTGTCAGCCCCAAGCATGGGATTTGACATGAACTGGGTACTTGCGGGAAAATCGCGGAGCCAAGGAGGAAGGAAAGGAAGAAGAGCTGGCAGGGAAGACGAAAGATAAAAAATGTCTTTCTCTATCCTAACATACGCCGCACTTCAAGTGTTAGTGGGCTGGGGTCTCCACCCGCCGCTCCTGCTGCAAGTTCCCCAAAGGAAGACAGCCCCCGGGACCTGGGGAGGGCGCAGGTCACTGAGGGCCGGGGAGTGGGAGAGGCCTCCCTGGGTTCGAAACCACGGAGTCCACACCACCAGCGATGCATGGACCAGGGTCCCCGAGCTCCTGCCGGCACCAGGACTGACAGGGGCTGCCCGCGGCAGACCCGCTTCCAGGTAGAGGTGATAACGCAGCCGGAGCCGGGGCAGAGTGAGCGTTTATGACGCGCCAACAGTGTTCTGAACTTTTACAAGCCTGAACCACCTCCTTCTCACAGCTCCTCTTCCCGATCTCTACTTTCCAGACGAAGTAACTGACACGCACGCAGCTTAACTTGACCACGATCACGTGGCTTGTCAATGCTACAGCCAGGACAGAAAGTGGAGCAGCCAAGCTCCAAGACTACCCTCTTGACTTTCACTCGGCTATACCAGCACGTGTGGGCTGTGGCCCGTGAGGAGGGCAAGGGGGTGTCTGCACCCCCATGTCCCAGGCCAGGGAGGCTAGGTCAGGACCCAACCGTGGCCAGTGCGATGAACATCTTTCACGTCACGGAGCCTGCCCAGACCTCGGTCCCACCCCCCAGCTCTGGATGGGGGTGCAGGAAGAGGTCCCGCCTGCCCCCACCCCTCACCGCCACACTGGTCTGCGAGCCTGACATCAATGGTCTGAAAGGTCCTGTTATGGCCCGTGATCCCTGTGTGCTCTGGCCCTCACACACCA
>NW_023192729.1:0-4616 GCF_002007445.2 Ailuropoda melanoleuca
ATATCTTAATATCTTAATATATAAAGAACACAACTCAACAACAACAAAAAGAAACAACTCAATTAAAAAATGGGCAGAAAATGTGAATGGACATTTTTCCAAAAAAGACATGCTGATGGTGAATAGGCATATGAAATGCTCAATATCACTAATCATCTGGGAAACCTAAATCAATACCACAATGAGATGGTACTTTACACTTGCGAGAATGCTATTATCAAAAAGATAAATAACATGTGTTGATGAGGATGTGGAGAAAAGAGAACCCTCAAGCAATGTTGGTGAGAAAGTAAATTGGCACAGCCACTGTGAAAAACAGTCTGGAATTTCTTCAAAAAATTAAAATTAGAACTACCACACCATCCAGCAATTCCACTTCTGGGTATTTATCTAAACAAAATGAAAATACTACTTCAAAAAGATACATGCACTCCATTCATTCCAGCACTATTTACAATAACCAAGATATGGAAGCAACCTGTGTCTATTGATAGATAAATGGATGAAGTACGTACGAGATTATATATATATATATATATNGATGGATGGACCTAGAAGGTATTATGCTAAGAGAAATTACACAGAAAAATAAATACTGTATGATTTCACTTAGATGTGGAATAAAAAAACAAATGAACAAAACAAAACAGAAACAGACTCATAAATACAGAGAACAAAATGGTGGTTACCAGAGGAAAGGGTTTGAGGGGATGTGTAGGTGATTGAGACATTCATTTCATAATTTACATGAACATAAATCATATTTTACACCTGAAACCAATATTTCATGTCAACTACACCTCAATAAAAAATAAAAACATTAAAAAAAGTAAAATAAATGCAGAAGTACATAAATATACTAAATATCTGTAAAACACACACATCTATGTATATTGTAATCACCTTGTCCTTCAATTTTTTAAATATAATATATTCCTGGAGATTGATTCACTATAGCACATATAGACCTACTCATTATTTAATTAATGGCTGCATGTTATGGGTGTGCTACAATTGACTTAGTCACTCTTATGTTAGATTTAATTAACTTTCAATCTTTTGCTACTGCAAACAATAAATTGAAAGTTATAATACTTTTACTAAATAAATGAAATATACATGTTAATATATAAAAATGCTGATATTAATTTTTAACTTAAAAAAAAAGCAATAGTGAGGCAGTTGGCTAAAATCAATAGTGAGTCAAATACAGTTTAGGCAGTTGGCTAAAATCAAAAGCACAAGATGACAAGTGTTGGCAAGGATGTGGAGAAAAGGGAAAACCCCCATGCACTGTCGTTGGGAATGCAAATTGCTGTAGCCACTGTGCAAAATAGTATGGATTCCTCAAAAAATTAAAAGTAGAATTACCGTATGATCTAGTAATTCCACTACCATGTGTTTACCCAAAGAAAACAAAACACTAATTCAAAAAGAAATATGCAACCCTATGTTTATTGCAGCATTATTTACNGTGTATTTACCCAAAGAAAACAAAAACACTAATTCAAAAAGAAATATGCAACCCTATGTTTATTGCAGCATTATTTACAATAGTCAAGATGTGGAAGCAGCCCAAGTGTCCACCCATAAGTGAACAGATAATAAAGAAATATGCAATGGAATATAACTCAGCCATAAAAAATAATGAAATCTTGCCTTTTGCAACAANATGTGTTTACCCAAAGAAAACAAAACACTAATTCAAAAAGAAATATGCAACCCTATGTTTATTGCAGCATTATTTACAATAGTCAAGATATGGAAGCAGCCCAAGTGTCCACCTATAAGTGAACAGATAATAAAGAAATATGCAATGGAATATAACTCAGCCATAAAAAATAATGAAATCTTGCCTTTTGCAACAAGAGAGATGGACCTAAGGGATAGGATGCTAAGTAAAATAAGTCAGAAAAAGACAAATACCATGATTTTACTCATATGTGGAATTTAGGAAACAAAAGAAATGAACAAAGAAAAGAAAAGAGACAAACAAAAGCAGACTCTTAAACACAGAGAAGTCATGGTTGCCAGGGGGAGGTAGGTGGAGAGCTGGGTAAAATAGATAAAGGAGTATACTTGTCTTTATGAGCACTGAGAAATATATGGAATTGTTGAGTCATTATGTTGTATGCCTGAAACTGCTACAATACTGTATGTTGGTTATACTTCAATAAAAAAAAATTTAGAAAAGGTAAAAGCAGGCACTAGGCAGTTGACAAAAGTCAGCCTCTTTGTATAACCTTCTATATTCATAAGAAAAATGTGATGAAGGGGCGCCTGGGTGGCTCAGTGGTTAAGCGTCTGCCTTCAGCTCAGGGTGTGATCCCAGTGTTCTGGGATCAAGCCCCGCATCAGGCTCCTCTGCTGGGAGCCTGCTTCTTCCTCTCCCACTCCGCCTGCTGTGTTCCCTCTCTCGCTGGCTGTCTCTCTCTGTCAAATAAATAAATAAAATCTTTAAAAAAGAAAGAAAGAAAGAAAAGAAAGAAAAGAAAGAAAAGGAAAGAAAGAAAGAAAGAAAGAAAGAAGAAGAAAAAGAAAAGAAAGAAAGAAAGAAAAAATAAGAAAGAAGTGATGAAAACTGAGTATTGGAATTTGATAATGAGACGTACAACATCCANGAAAAGGAAAGAAAGAAAGAAAGAAAGAAAGAAGAAGAAAAAGAAAAGAAAGAAAGAAGAAAGAAAAAATAAGAAAGAAGTGATGAAAACTGAGTATTGGAATTTGATAATGAGACGTACAACATCCAAATATATCTGAAATACCAACAAGACTGGACTGTTCCTATGAATCTAATTATTACACATGGTATATATAGTTATTTCATTATGCCATACCCAAATAATGCAAAGTAATGAAATTAATTGTGGTTGATTATTCTTTGTTGTTGTTGTTGTTGTTGTTGATTATTCTATCTACTGTAGTTCAGCTCTGAATTCATACCAGAAGTGTTGTAAACATGTCTGGCCAGTAGTGACAGACAGCATAGTAAATTTACTATATACTTTTCTTAAACTTTTAATTTTGAGAGGCTACTCTATGACAATTTGTTCCATGAAAAAAAATTCATCAAAATAAAACAACTCGTTTCTTTTTTTTAAAGAGATATTACCAGAAGAGAAACTACAAAGTTTTTCTCAAGTAGTAAAAGATACAAGTGTCAACAATAAAAAGCATTAAATGACATGAATGCATGTGAAAATGTTTTCAGACAAAAAAAATATTTTTAATAAAAGACGACAGAGAATGCATTATTTGGAGAAACCAGAAATTGTGAAAAGGTGACACAAGCCATTTACCTTTGTCAATTCAGGGTGCCCATGATTCGGCATTTTCTGTAGATAGTATTTCTGATGACTGATTTGAGGACTGAAAGTCTAGTGAGCATTCCCAGAGTTTAAACTCTTTAACGATCAATTTGAAAACTCCCAGATTGGTCTCACTTAGTCCTAAAGTAGACACTGGAAATTGACTAGGCCCTCCGACATATATTCTTCCATAATTATTTGACTGCGTATGTCAAGTTCTAAAGTTTCTGTCTTTGTTTTGATTGAGGATATTTTACTATCTGCTGGGTGATATCATACGTATGACAGGAGTTTTGTGGGGGATTGCTATTATATGTTAATGATGGATATTACCTGCAGTGCCTGAGTCCTTTAACGTAAACATCACACTGATTTAGACATTTCTGCTACATCTTTTGGTGTATCTGACACTCTCCTTAATATGTCGCCTATTTCTAAGGAAGCACATGTTCTTACAGTCAGTTCTGCTTCTGAAGTTCTTCTTCCATAAGTGCTGTCTCCACGGTATGCTTTCTTAATACATACTCCTTGGATACATTGTCTGATTCAGTATACACACAAANTTGATTATTCTATCTACTGTAGTTCAGCTCTGAATTCATACCAGAAGTGTTGTAAACATGTCTGGCCAGTAGTGACAGACAGCATAGTAAATTTACTATATACTTTTCTTAAACTTTTAATTTTGAGAGGCTACTCTATGACAATTTGTTCCATGAAAAAAAATTCATCAAAATAAAACAACTCGTTTCTTTTTTTTAAAGAGATATTACCAGAAGAGAAACTACAAAGTTTTTCTCAAGTAGTAAAAGATACAAGTGTCAACAATAAAAAGCATTAAATGACATGAATGCATGTGAAAATGTTTTCAGACAAAAAAAATATTTTTAATAAAAGACGACAGAGAATGCATTATTTGGAGAAACCAGAAATTGTGAAAAGGTGACACAAGCCATTTACCTTTGTCAATTCAGGGTGCCCATGATTCGGCATTTTCTGTAGATAGTATTTCTGATGACTGATTTGAGGACTGAAAGTCTAGTGAGCATTCCCAGAGTTTAAACTCTTTAACGATCAATTTGAAAACTCCCAGATTGGTCTCACTTAGTCCTAAAGTAGACACTGGAAATTGACTAGGCCCTCCGACATATATTCTTCCATAATTATTTGACTGCGTATGTCAAGTTCTAAAGTTTCTGTCTTTGTTTTGATTGAGGATATTTTACTATCTGCTGGGTGATATCATACGTATGACAGGAGTTTTGTGGGGGATTGCTATTATATGTTAATGATGGATATTACCTGCAG
>NW_023192731.1:0-1885 GCF_002007445.2 Ailuropoda melanoleuca
AACAAACTGATGGTTGCCAGAATGGAGGAGGGTGGGGGCATGGGTGAAATAGGTGATGGGGATTAAGAGGTACACTTGTGATGAGCACCAGGTGCTGTCTGGAAGTGCTGAATCACTGTATTGTACATCTGAAGCTAACATTACAGTGTATGTTAACTGGAATATAAATAAAAACTTTAAAAAATGCACATCTATTTGTATGTGTGCTTAGGGGTGTGTGTGTGTGTGTGTGAAGAGAAATGAAAGGAAATAAACCCAAATATTGCTACTAACAAATTTTTATAAGACAATAAAGTATAATCTCTATCAAAAAGTTAGTTCATGAGAAAAGAATCGATAAATATAGCTACACTTGCTATGAAATCTAGGTAAAAACCCCAAGATGTATATGAAAAAAAAATTAATAGGAAAGTTCAATGGAAAAACCAAATGTTTCAAGAATTAGAAAGTACTCATTCTAAACCATACTGGACATAGTAAAATGTGATGATTTTAAAGAGATAAAGAAAAAGATGTTTGATGAATTGTATTTTTATAGCAGAATGTTGTTCACAAATTATTTTGGAACTGGATTTTTTAATGAAAATCAAGGGAATTATGTTAGCCAATATAGTCAGTATTCCGACAGGTACAAAGATTATTCTCAGGAAACCAACGACATAGCTAAATTTAGGACTTTACATAAGAGTCTTATTTTTAAAATTTATAGTATCATCTGCTGTAACTGCATTCTTAAAAAAGAATCCCCACATTATGAAATCAATAGATACAAGTGTTTTTTGTGTTTTTTTTTCACTTTTAGTGGTAGAATTTAGTGACTCATCAGTTGCATATAACAGCCAGTTCTCATTATATCAAGTGCCCTCCTTAATGCCCATCACCCAGTTATCCCTTCCCCCTACCCACCTCCCCTCCAGCAACTCTCAGTTTGTTTCCTAGAGTTCAGTGTCTCCTATGGCAAGAGAAAGGAAAGCAAAAATGTACTCTTGGGACTTTATCATGATAAAAAGCTTTAATATAACAAAGGAAACAGTCAACAAAACCAAAAGGTAACCTATGGAATGAGAGAAGATATTTCCGAATGCCTTATCAGATAAAGGACTAGTATCCAAAATCTATAAAGAACTTCTCAAACTCAACACCCAAGTCACAAGTGTTTTTTGTTAAAACTGAACCTTTTTACAAAGTAGGCTTCTACTGGAAAAGTGATACATTGCATCCTAATTTTATTGGCTGTTTATAAAATTTAGATTACTGAAAAGCTAAGTCTCGGAGGTTGGATTAGCCATTTATGCTATTCCTGAATGAGGAATAATTTACATAATCCTATTATAGAGGAAGAAAATAATATAATTAAGAAAGTAATGTCAGCAACACAAAGAAGAAAGCTCAGAAACAGGCAGATTCAGCAAAACTGTCCATTGATTCAACGGCTATTTATTGGGTACCTACTGCATGCCAGTCACCACACAGATTCTCAAAAAGTAATGAAAATGTGTGAAGGAATAACCAAGAACTCTTACATATTTCTACACTTAAATAGTATAATATGAAATGATGGNAAATATGAAATGATGGCTTTTAATCCAATCATCCAGTACAAATCTTATTTCAAGTATAAAATACTATTTTGTCAAAGTTCTATCTTTTAAGGAATATTTTGACTGAAATATAAGACTTTCAAAAACCCCAGATATTTGACATAGAGAGTAAACAAGTTAATAATAAATCATTTTTTTCCAGCAAGTTGTTTTAGCACCTTAACTTTCATTTTCTACATTTAAAAACAATATAAAAAAAAACACGTAATTTCCTGTGTTTAAAATGTCATATTTATTTTCTATGTCTTCAGAAATGTTTCTTTTGTAAAAGTTTAAGTATAGAA
>NW_023192732.1:0-3291 GCF_002007445.2 Ailuropoda melanoleuca
TACCACTATTTGAAAATTAAAATAACTAAATTCAAATAATTTATATAATTCACATATGCCTAAAGTATAAGCAAGAATATTGTTATTTAATTTTAGTAAATAATTCTTCCTCACTAATTACAAGCTCCATGAAGGCAGGAGGCTTGCCTAACGTCCACACAGATTTGTTTCTTGCTATAAACCTGGATTACCATGACATCAACTCACAGCGGGTGCTCAATAAATGGTAGCCAGCTTGGAGTCTGCTGACAGGTGTATGCAGGACAGGACCGTGGCAGCTGACTGGACATACCTCCAAGTGGCAGTTGCCTGGACATACCTGGTTAATTCTCAGGAAACTTTGCTAGACTTCATGGAGTTCGTATTTTTTAAGAATACATTTTTCTTTTCAAGGTGATGATACATATAAAAGATACAATAAATTACTGTGACAAGAATAAGCCCAAGCTTACTGAAGAATCAAAATAAAGTATTTGCCAATTCTCAGGCACTGTTTCACCAAAAGTTATAGGTTGTTTAAGAAAAATTGTTCTGTCGGAATTTTCATACCAGGCATGTAATATTTTGATTGTTAATAAAACCTCATTCTGAGAGATATGCTACAAGCCTTTCAATTCAGTCATTGATCAAAGAGTACAAATTTGACTTTGGAGTAGTAAAAAAGCTAGAAAGCAATTAATATTTGGTTTTTAAGTAAGTATGTTGCTTTCTATATACAATTAATTTTAAATGATCACTTCTTTCAGGTATCTAGATAGAGGAAATATATCCAATAATATATACTGAATCCTCAAAAAATGCCATTTTCTCTCTGAAAAATATTATCAAAATGTTTGACATCNCTTGACATCATATCCTATGCTTATTTTTCATAAGTCAGATTATGTGGTTTTTTGTTTTGTTTTGTTTTTATATGCACCGAAAGCCCTTGCCATGTGAATGCTGCCCCACTGTATCTCTCCATCTATNTTTGACATCATATCCTACGCTTATTTTTCATAAGTCAGATTATGTGGTTTTTTGTTTTGTTTTTATATGCACCGAAAGCCCTTGCCATGTGAATGCTGCCCCACTGTATCTCTCCATCTATAAATATTGTGGTTTTTTTTCTGTTTCCTTCTCAATAGAATCTCTCAGATCCATCTTTTTCTCTCTCTTCCACTCAGTGTTGGCCCAGTCATGCTCTGCTTCCCGAGACTATATTAGCAACCCCTGACTTATCTTCATTTTCGGTTTCTCCAGGTGTGCAGGTGTCCTTCTTCTCACCTGGACTTCATGCCTCAACTCTCCATACCCCACCCTTCCTCTGTGCTAATATTGTCCACACTGCAACCAGAGTGATCTCCTAAAGAGTAAATATCACATCTTGTTAGTTCCTGGTTTATGTTTTTCCAACGTATTCCCTTTGCACTGAGAATGAAATCTAAACTCTCTGCAAGGCCAGGATGATGAGGGAGATGTGGCCTCTGCCTCCTTGCCTTTCATTCTTAATGCTCCAGCTCAGACTTTACAATAAGCCCAACAACACTCATCTTACAGATGAGCAAATAAAAACCTAGGAAGGTTAAATTTATCCAAGATTACACACCTGATCCATGATGCAACTCAGGTTTATTTGACCCCAGGGTATACACTCTTATTTGATGCTACAAAGTCACATTTCTTCCTCTGTGGGAACTTCCTTGGTATTTTAATTTGCAAAAAGATATTGTACCTTTATTAGTGCTTAACGTTAGATTATTAATTANCCTGATCCATGATGCAACTCAGGTTTATTTGACCCCAGGGTATACACTCTTATTTGATGCTACAAAAGTCACATTTCTTCCTCTGTGGAAACTTCCTTGGTATTTTAATTTGCAAAAAGATATTGTACCTTTATTAGTGCTTAACGTTAGATTATTAATTATAATCACATCTTTCCCTGCAAACTATGAGCTTCACAAGGCGTGTCCTAGTATAATGTTTGGCATAATGCTGAGCACGTGATAGGCAATAGGTAACAATTTTTAGGTGATTAATTATTCTGGGTGATAATTAATTAACAGAAAGAAGAAACATTATAGATGTGTTGTAAATATTTCAATAAAACAAGTTTCCTTGAATGTTGATAATTAATCATAAAAGAAAGCTGGGAAGTACAATAGGCTATTTTTTTTTCATTTTCTAACAGTCATTTTTTTATTTTAGTGTGTTCACTCAAAAGAAAGACAAAACAAAATTCTAGAAAATACTTCTTAGTTCCAGATACACAAATAAAATTAAACAATCAATAACATTCATTTAGTATGTGGCAAATTAAATGCTATGAGAGATCTTAAGAAATTGAAAGATCAGAGGCTGCTTCTGAAAGTCTTTTGATTTTCTTGTCACTCAAATTGCTCAAAGAAAAATAAGGAACACATGACAAGTACATAGAAAACCATAATTTTACCCCACATATCCACAAAAGCCTGAAGATTCAGGTAAGTAGAAAGAAATCTCAGACTTTATTAGAGTCTCAAATGCTTGGACAAAGGTCCTCATGTAATAGTTTTTTTTTGTCAGTAGAGATTTGATAGAGGAGTAAAATGATCTTTGGAGGGGGACAGTATTCTGCACAAGAGAATTGGTGTATTAATATCAGACTCAAAGAGAAATTTAAAATTTTATTTTTAAGTAGGTATTAATTATTCATTTCAAAAGCAATGATTGTCAGCTAGATGGTGAGAGCAGAGATGGATGCATGGGGAAGGGCATTTGAGTCAGCTGTACCCAGGTAAAAGTCCTGATAGTCTCACTGTGGAGGAGTTGTGATTTGGTGAGAGGCACATTTCTATCTAGAAATTAGAAGCCAGTGGTTCTTTGTTCATTGTACTGTTAGCCAGACGTCTCTTCCAGTGTTCATCACCCTCACCAATTCATTTGTCTTTGCATGGAATTTACCACAGGCATTTTTAACCAAATCTAAGAGTTGGGTGACATTTCTTTTCCCACTCTCCCCACAACACATAGGAGGCAAACATCCCAGAAACTTCCCATCTCTCTTATTCACGAAGAGGCTTTACAAGTGCTCTAGGTAGAACATGGAAACTTCACTGTGATACAATAGTCAGCTCTGCCCCAGGAAAGATTAGCATTCCAAAGCTCTTCTCCTTGCCTTTTGAAGGATACCTTTATGTTTGATAGGGAGCCAAGATCCTGTCTATATCAAGAATAAAGGCATTCTGGCATAATTATGCTGCAAAGGTTTCCACAAATACTGATAGATAATAATGCAATTTAGATGACACAAACATTTTCACTTGTCTT
>NW_023192733.1:0-1351 GCF_002007445.2 Ailuropoda melanoleuca
TATCCTTCTCAATTTCTATAAAAGAAAAAAAATTTCTCCAAGGGAATTTCAGTCAACTAAGTTGTCCAGATGAGATAAACCTGCATGTGTAAATATAGTCAGAGTTTGTTTTTAACTTTGGATTCATTCTTGGAAACTTTTTCCTAAGATTTTTCCAAGAATAAATAAATTGACTATATAATCTCAATGATAAATTCAATACCAACCTCCTCTCTTTTTTCCAACAGACCTTATTTTTCAGAGCAGTTTTTGGATTTTCTACATTCATGGTGATGTTATCTGAGAACAGAGCTTTATTTCTTCCTTCCTAATCAATGTATCTTTATTTCTTTTTCCTGTCTTATTGCATTAGCTAGGACTTCAAGTGTGATGTTAAAAAATAGTGGTGAGAGATGGCACCTTTGCCTTGTACCTGTTGTTAATGATGAGAGCTGTCTTACTATGTTGTATGATATTAACTATAGGGTTTTTATAGATTTTATTTTATTCTTTATCAAATTAAGAATGTTCCCCTCTATTTTCTAGCTTATAATGAATGGATATTGGATTTTGTCAAATGTTTTTTTTCCATTTCTATTTATATGATCATATAATTGTTCTTCTTTAGCCTTTTGATGTGATGGGTTACATTAATTTATTTTTGAATGTTGAACCAGCCTTACACAACTGAAATCAATTCCACTTGGTCATAGTATTTAATTATTCTTATGCATTGTCAGATTTAATTAGCTGTTTTGTTGAGGACTTTTGCATCTATATTTATGAGACAGGTTGATATAGTTTTCTTTTCTTGTAATGTTTTGTCTGGCTGGGTTTTGGGACAATTCTGGTATCAGAGAATAAGGAAGTATTTCTTCTACTATCTTCTGAAGGAGATTATAGAGAATTAGTGTAATTCCTTCCCTAATTGATAAAATTTACCAAAGAACCCATCTGAGCCTGGTGCTATCTGTTTTGGAAGTTTATTAATTGTTGATTCAATTTATTTAATAGACATATGCCTACATATACCATCTATTTCTTCTTGTGTGAGTTTTGGCAGATTGTGTATTTCAAAGAATTGGTCTGTTTCATCTAGGTTATCAGATTTGTGGGCAGAGTTGTTCATAGTATTCCTTATTTATTCTTTAAAAGTACATGGGACCTATAGAGATGCCCACTTTTTTTATTTCTAATATTAGTAATTTGTGGTTATCTCTTTTATTCTTGGTTAGCCTGGTAGAGGCTTATTGATTTCATTGATCCTTTGGTTTGGTTGATTTTCTCTGTGTATTTCCTATTTTCAATTTCATTGATTTCTCCCCTAATTTTATTATTTCTTTTCTTCTGCTTATTTTGAATATAATTTACT
>NW_023192734.1:0-625 GCF_002007445.2 Ailuropoda melanoleuca
TTCATGTGTCTGTCAGCCATTTGTATGTCTTCATTGGGAAAGTGTCTGTTCATATCTTCTGCCCATTTTTTGAATTGTTTATTTGTTTCTCGAGTATTGAGTTTGAGAAGTTCTTTGTAGATCTTGGATACCAGTCTTTTATCTGTAGTGTCCTCTGCAAATATATTCTCCCATTCCGTGGGCTGCCTCTTAGTTTTTTTGACTGTTTCCTTTGCTGTGCAGGAGCTTCTAATCTTGGTGAAGTCCCACAAGTTCATTCTATCTTTTGTTTCTCTTGCCTTTGGAGATGTGTCATGAAAAAGGTTGCTCTGGCTGATATCGTAGAGGTTGCTGCCTATGTTCTCCTCTAGGATTTTGATGGATTCCTGTCTCACATTGAGGTCTTTCATCCATTTGGAGTTTATCTTTGTGTATGGTGTGAGAGAGTGGTCAAATTTCATTCTTTTGCATGTAGCTGTCCAATTTACCCAGCACNACCCAGCACCATTTATTGAAGAGACTATCTCTTTTTTCCACTGGATGTTTTTTCCTGCTTTGTCAAAGATTAGTTGCCCGAAAATATGAACAGACACTTTTCCAATGAAGACATACAAATGGCTAACAGACACATGAAAAAATGTTCAAA
>NW_023192735.1:0-1146 GCF_002007445.2 Ailuropoda melanoleuca
CAGTTTGGATTAAGAATGATGTGCAGCTAAAAAGGATGTGGACAGTACCTTAGAACAAATTAATTTTTTTTTCCAGGACTTTTAGCAACTAAACATTTACAGCCTTAGTGTTTTCTCCACATGGATATTATTGTCAAATGAATTCTATTTTCTACCACGTTAAATTTTGACCTGGATCAATGAATAAATTTGTCACACTATGATCAATCATTATGATTGCTATCAGTAATTATGTGCTTCATGACAGACTCTATTAAATAATCACCACCAATTAAAAACAAAAACAAAAATCAACTTCAGAAAAACCTATACTATTGTAGTTAATTTGATAGAGCTGCATCACTTGGACATATTTGAGCATTATGATAATGAACACTTGCTTCTTACAGATACACAAAGTTTCAGATTTAACAAAATTTTTTGAAATTAGGTTATTCTGTAACATTGAAAAACAAATAATTTCTTTATTGACCATTATTCTCTAATGACCGTAATAATGGTCAATCCTTTTGAGATGAACACATCCGTATCTCAGTAACTCTTTGGGCCCAGGAAGTATTTAGCTCATCATCAATTATCCTCATCATATGCGTCAACATCATTCCACAGATATCTGTGTGATTAGAAAAAGGATTAGTAACTGAATTTTCCACAAGAAATATTTTTATGCATTTCTTTTATTCCTTCTTAAGCACCCCCCCCATGCTCTTTCTCAGTATGATTATTAGATTTCCCACGAACCATGTGCATTAATAGATTAATGCTGATGAAGACTTTGTCCAGAAGAACTCTTTGATTTCAAGAGCCCAACCCCACATCTCCCATCAACCAACTTAGTGTGTAGGAGTTGGGGAAGGAGAGGTGGTAATATCAGCTTTTACATATATATAAGTTAACAGTTTAATTTTTGTAGCTCTTGGCATATGNGTAACTGAATTTTCCACAAGAAATATTTTTATGCATTTCTTTTATTCCTTCTTAAGCACCCCCCCCATGCTCTTTCTCAGTATGATTATTAGATTTCCCACGAACCATGTGCATTAATAGATTAATGCTGATGAAGACTTTGTCCAGGAGAACTCTTTGATTTCAAGAGCCCAACCCCACATCTCCCATCAACCAACTTAGTGTGTAGGAGTTGGGGAA
>NW_023192736.1:0-862 GCF_002007445.2 Ailuropoda melanoleuca
AAGTTACCAGAACAGATTGTTGGGGTGCTAAAGTCTGGCCAAAGAACATGGGTCTGTGTCCAAGTGTAGGGGCCTATTTTCACTAAGCACAATTTTTGTCCCTCTGGGCATCCTGTAGCCCAAAGCCACCACCAGTTGTTTGGGGCACTGAGAAAATATTTTTGTAGGGCTCTAGTCTATAAAAACAATTTGATTTTAAAATATATTAAAAATGTATGGGCTCATGTAAGGTGTAGGGATTTATTGATGAAGTTTTAGAGAAATACTTAGGTAGTTGTATATTGCCCCATTACTGCACATGAAGTTTTTTTTATACTGTCCAAGCATCATTTTTTCCTATTCAGGTCCAAAAACTCTTTCTTTATATTCTTTATTGTCAGATGATCCACGATTCCTCATTAATTTCCTATCTCCCATTGTGTGAAAAAGGCAGCAAATGCTTTTATTATTCACTATGCCATGACTTGACTATCCAGGAGTCATTTGTACAGAAACAGTATAGATCTTCTTGCTTCTGCAATTCTCTAGAACCATTAACTCAATATTGCATACACAATTATTCATGACACTGCATCATTCTTCAAGCTACCCATGAGTAGTCGTGTCCAATGTCAAGGGTTGAATACTGTTTCATTGTTGATGAACAAAAATGCAACTGTCATGCAGAGTTGCGAGAAAATGTGAGCAGTAATTAATTTTCTCATCGTGTTAAATTTACCGTTCAGAATTTTATAATGTAAACGTAGGAAAACAGATTTTTAAACCATGCCTTCTCTTGAGCTCTTTTGACCATAATCACTGCACTCCTAGAATGGGATCTCTTTTAATGTTGACTGCATCCCTGCCCTCCACACACCTCCAC
>NW_023192737.1:0-1252 GCF_002007445.2 Ailuropoda melanoleuca
AAGTTACCAGAACAGATTGTTGGGGTGCTAAAGTCTGGCCAAAGAACATGGGTCTGTGTCCAAGTGTAGGGACCTATTTTCACTAAGCACAATTTTTGTCCCTCTGGGCTGCCTGTAGCTCAAAGCCACCACCAGTTGTTTGGGGCACTGAGAAAATATTTTTGTAGGGCTCTAGTCTATAAAAACAATTTGATTTTAAAATATATTAAAAATGTATGGGCTCATGTAAGGTGTAGGGATTTATTGATGAAGTTTTAGAGAAATACTTAGGTAGTTGTATATTGCCCCATTACTGCACATGAAGTTTTTTTTATACTGTCCAAGCATCATTTTTTCCTATTCAGGTCCAAAAACTCTTTCTTTATATTCTTTATTGTCAGATGATCCACGATTCCTCATTAATTTCCTATCTCCCATTGTGTGAAAAAGGCAGCAAATGCTTTTATTATTCACTATGCCATGACTTGACTATCCAGGAGTCATTTGTACAGAAACAGTATAGATCTTCTTGCTTCTGCAATTCTCTAGAACCATTAACTCAATATTGCATACACAATTATTCATGACACTGCATCATTCTTCAAGCTACCCATGAGTAGTCGTGTCCAATGTCAAGGGTTGAATACTGTTTCATTGTTGATGAACAAAAATGCAACTGTCATGCAGAGTTGCGAGAAAATGTGAGCAGTAATTAATTTTCTCGTGTTAAATTTACCATTCAGAATTTTATAATGTAAACGTAGGAAAACAGATTTTTAAACCATGCCTTCTCTTGAGCTCTTTTGACAATAATCACTGCACTCCTAGAATGGGATCTCTTTTAATGTTGACTGCATCCCTGCCCTCCACACACCTCCACCAGTAGAAAGGAAAGCAAAGGTCCCTGGGCAGAAAGAGAAGGGTGGTATCATTCACAGAAAGAATATCTATCCTTTTTCTGGCATATCCTCTCTAGCAACCTAGGTAAGTATGATATCAGTGCATTGACTAGAGGAAAGAGTGGTCTGTGATCAGAAGGACCAGCTGGCGTTGAGGAGCAAGTCTCAAAAGCACTTGGAGGTGATAGATGGGGCCATCCCTAGAAGGCTGCGTAACATATAGCATAGAGCTGTTGAGAGGTCGGTGTGATCACCCTGGGTGTCAGTAGTGAGAACACACATGTAAAGGATGTCTGCTGTCATCCTCACTGCTGTAGATCAGAGGTGGCCCCATAGTTGAAACAAAGACAGGTAATACAACTCAATTACGCCCA
>NW_023192738.1:0-10980 GCF_002007445.2 Ailuropoda melanoleuca
TTGGTTACTTCAGCAGGCTTGGCTTGGCTCTGTGTCTAAATGGTTAGTTTGCAGCTTACTGCACAGCTGGGGTCAGAGGGCGTGCATGTCATTGAATTCCTTTGCTTTCTCCAGCCAAGAGTCGGCTGCTATTTGCACACAATACAATGAAGGAATATTAAGGAATTCTGGTCATTGTAGCTGTGGTAAAATGTAAACAAACAGGAGAGAAGCAAGACACTCAGAGTTAGCCATAGTTCTGTCACTTCCTAGCTGTTTAGGAAGGACACTGCCCTCCCTGGAACCTTCTTTTCCCAGCTGAACACACGAGACTGGGTGACAGTTCCAGGATAGCTGTAAAATGTCAAGAAATCTAAAGAGAAAAGGTTTCAAAAGCAAAACTATTCGGATTCTAGTGACATCTGGTGGTTGCCCTGATTTTAAAACCTGAACATTTATTTTTGGATGCCTGATTTTGTTTTATTGTGTTCTATGTGAGAATCTTGCTTGTGCTATACAATGGACACGTTTTATTGAGTTTTTTTTTTTAATCGTGTTTTTATGTCTACCAGACTCTGCCCTTGGGCAACAAGCTTTCAACATTAATGAATCTGTCTGATTTTTTCTGGAATTCTGTGCCTTATGAGTTAGTGGTTTATCATATCCTCAGAAGTCATCATACCTAGGCTTCTTGTTAAATGGAGCCCAGAAGTTCCAGATACATTAACTGCTTTTGTTCTCCTTAGACCTCTATGAAAAGGAATGCAATGGAGAAACAGTGGTTTACTGGCAAGTGAAGTACCCATTTCCCATGTCCAACAGAGATGTATCCTTCCTACTTGGCTTTCTAAGTGTTTCTTGTGCCCCTTGGCCATCGCCCAATGGTGGCATGCCCAGCAGGTGTGGCCAGCATTGTCCTTGATTCTTAAGAAGCATATGCTAAAACTGTNAGCATTGTCCTTGATTCTTAAGAAGCATATGCTAAAACTGTTGCTTCTTGTGTGACTTTTGAGACCGTAGTGTGTGATGTCTGGGCCTGACTGTGTGGAGCCTCTGTGATTGTGGTCACTGAAGGGCAGCTTAGACTTTTCTAAGATGTTTCCTAAGGCTTGAAATTGTTGGGCCACAGAATTGGGGACCTGGAAAGAACTTTTTATAGAGTGTTTAATACATTCCCTCAATCTAGAGGTGGAAGTGTGCACCCAGAGACGTAAAGTGACGGAGGCAAACGTATAGATGATTATTGGCAAAGTGGGAACTGGAGCTCGGGCCCCCACTTTCCAGCTCTCCCCATATCCCTTCCTGTTTTACTGAACCCACAGCAATCCCTCCTTGACTGTTGGCTGTGGATACTGGGTGTATGTTTCTTCCCCTCATTTATCATTAAAGCAGTTGAATGGAATGTGGGGAGTTTTAGCTGACACTCCAAGGTTCTAAGAAGCCCTCTTAGGACTAGCCTACGAAGGGAGATGGAAATGTGAAGGACAGGCAGGGTGGGGACAGGATGACTGATAGGTGAGATTCCCACTCCTTCACTGTCCTCTTCAATCACAGCAGCTGAGTATGTTACATGCTGAATTTCCATAGCAGATCATGTCAACAAAGGGTCTTGTGGATTCAAAAAAAAGTTTGGAAACCACCAAATTGATGATCACTGAGATCTTTTCTACTTTAGCTTTGTATAAGTCTGTATTTCCTAAATAATTATTCTCTAGAAAGAAGAGGAGCATGGGGCTGTATTTTATGTATATGGTTTGTATGTGATTTTGTGTCTAAGTGTATGTGTTTCCCTTGGCCCCAACTAGATTATAAACTCTGTAAGGGTTTATTTCTTGCTCACATACTGCTAGATAGTTTGTACAACATATGGTATATAGTTCAACAAATTATGGATTACTTAATCCCTTAAATTTTATGTGGTTTTCCCTGATGCTGCAAACAAGAGTGCAAAGTAAGTACCATCACCCTCATTTCACAGTCAAGAAAACTGAGGCAAAGAGAAGTCCAGAACTTTGCTCTTGTTCACACAACTAGTGGGTTGCAGAGGCAGGTTTGGGACCCAGGTCCAGTTATTTCCAGAGATTGTGACCTTGACCAGGGCATGATCTCTCTGACCTCACTGTGACACTGCTGGTTAGGTCTTAGGGATAGACACTTGGGATTACTTCAAATTCTATATATACCAGAAAATCTGATAATGCGTCTCTTAATCTTTCTATATGCAGGTCTCTCCACTAGTGGTTAAAGGTTTGAGAACAGAAAATAGTACACTGGGAAAGGACATTCATTTGGAGCCAAAGATCCCAAATTGAATGTGGCCTCATTCTCTGATTTGTTGTGTGACTTTGGAAAAGTCCCTTCATTTCTCTGGGCCTCAGTGAAGTGGTGGTTCTCTGGTCANACTTTGGAAAAGTCCCTTCATTTCTCTGGGCCTCAGTGAAGTGGTGGTTCTCTGGTCATAGGCCATACGGTAGGCCGGACCTTCCAAACTTTCGAAGACCTCTGCCAAATTTTAATCAATATATCAGGTTGATTTTTTCTCAATGAAGTGTCAGGTGATATCTGTCACATGAGCTGAGGAATTTTTGGGAGAGAGTAGGACAATTTTTGCTGTGAGGAAAAAATAAAAATTCTTGGTGTCAGAAAGCCAGAGCCAAAGCAACGTCATTTCTCCCCCAAAACATTTACGAACTTTACTTGTCAGTCCACAGAGTCGGGGCAGTAGCGCATTCTGCAGGGTGCCTGAGTGAGGGCTGGGACCCCTGCTGGCGCTGCAGAGCCTCCCTGGTGGCATGGGGCTGTGCATGTTGCTCTTATAGTGAGTGTAACTGTGTTACACTTAGAGTGATTTTTTAAAATTTATTTTTATTTTTTATTGTTAGGCTTTGAATTCCTTCTAGTGTGAAACCTAAAAATCTCTTGAGGCCTATCCAGCTATGAAAATCAAACTAGGTTTTAGAGCCAGATCTGGGTTTGTACTCAGGTTCCAAGTGAGCCATGGGATCTTTGGCAGGTTTCTTTACTTCTCTGAGCCTCAATACTGTCGTCTGTAGGATGAGGATACTTATACCAAACTCACAGGGACCTTGTCAGGATCAAAACTAGTGCTATGTGTAAGGCTCATGGTAAAGGGTCAGTAAATGGTAACTCTGTTTCTTAGGGGTAAATTATCTCCCCTATTATAGTACCATAGACATAGTGAGTGCTCTGTGAGTGTTTATAGAGACGAAATGGCTTTGTTATTCTGGGTGGTTAACCAGTGGTAACCCAGAGAGGACATCTGCCTACCAAATATTCAGGTACCAGTGTTTCTTCCTCTGACCAGTAGGTGTAAGTAACATTGCTTGACCATCTTCTGTGCATAGAGGTCACTGACTAGAGCTTTGGGGGAGGGCAGGACACAGTGGAATGACCCCAGTGTTTCTGTAGTACTTATTCTGCCCCAGTGTTTCTCCAAATGCCCCCACCAAGTGTGGCTGCTGGGGAATCTAACCCCCTTTTCCTATGGAGGGAAACTTAGCTTCAGAAAGGTTGAGTGACTAATGCAGGATCACACTGCTGATGAATGATCAGTCCGTGATATCTCATAGTGCCTTCTTAGAGGAGGAGTGGTTTCCCCATATAACTGAAAGCATCAAGTAGGTAATGGATGCCGTCAAATGAGAATATCAAGTTGTATGAGGCACAATCTTTCAGTGCAGGTGGGGAGACAGGGCAGGGAAGTGAAGGAACACTGTAAGGGAGCCAGTGCCAGGTGGGAGAAATAGAATCATCTCACTTTGCTTCTGGCTTGTGGGGTTTCCTTCCACCCATCTGAAATGCTGGCGTCGATATCATGCCTTGACTAGCAGTATAGTATGTCTACGTCCGGGAACGGCGAGACCTGGACGTGGATGGGCGGAAGATCCTCGTGGTCCTGGCCCAGAGCACCTCCGTGCCACAGATTCCTGAGAGGTCCGGTGTGGTCCGCGTGAATCAGTATAAGCAGAGCCTGGCGATTGAGAGTGATGGCAAGAAGGGGAGCAGAGGTAAAGCTGGGGAGCATGTTGGCAAAGGGCCACCATACGTAGGCCATGCTGATTGTTAGGCATGAAAAATGCATGATGCTTATTTCCTGAGGTCAGAGAATGGGCACAGGTGTAAAACAAACAAGGGATCAAACCCCGGGGAGACTCAGTTCATCCCCAGAAACCTGTCTTGAGCGCATGGTGACTGTTCACATCTGACTGAAGCCATTCTTTATTGACTCTTGCATTGTCCGGAGGAAATCAGACCAGAAGGTGTGGAAATTCACTTCAGGCTAGTCCTGGGGATACATACATCGGGCCTGGGGGCGCGGGGGCAAGACGGCTGGCACGACTGTCCCTGAGGACGCAGCTCCTGCTTAGCACACTCAGGACCTGCCTGCCTTGAGTTCCAGCCCTCATGGAGAAAAGCTGTGGGGGGGGCCAGCCAGCCACTTGCTCTACGGGAATCAGCATGGCCTGTGTGTGAGGCAAAGTCTGAACCATAATTCTGAAGCTTTTCAGATCTGTCACCTTGGACATGCCACGTAACTGCTCCACGTTGTCATTTATAAGTGGGGGTTTAAGTTTACCAACTCCTTTGGACTGTTAAGATAACTAATGAGAGAGATAATTAAGTGAGAGACTATGTCCAAGCAAAATGTGCCTGTACATACGTATTACAAATGTGTGTGTGCGTGCGTGTGTGCATATACACACATATATACACGCACACGCATTTATATTTGTATGTATTTATATTTATTCTGAGATGTGAGGCAGAGGAGAGAAGTCCTCCTGAATCACGTGTTCCCTCCCTCCTACTTTTAGGGCCTGAAGTTAAAGGGNATATTTATTCTGAGATGCGAGGCAGAGGAGAGAAGTCCTCCTGAATCACGTGTTCCCTCCCTCCTACTTTTAGGGCCTGAAGTTAAAGGGGGAAGCTTTGCAGGGTTTGTTGTCTAACATTTTTTTTCTCCTCCTGAATTGTCCTTTCTTTCCCTTCTAGTTTTCATGTATTACTTCGATAACCCGGGTGGCCAAATTCCGTCCTGGCTCATTAACTGGGTCGCCAAGGTGAGATCTTGGGAGACAGGAGGGGGAAGTGTGTTTGACAAATGTTGACTTAGCCCATGGGGCTGTCAGGTGAAGAGACACTGTATCTCAGGTGTAATGAGGCTCCTTTATGAAGCAGCTTGGATGAGTGACTACAGTTAGGACTGAGGTTGCCAACGCCCAGGACGTGGAGGCTGGGACAGAAGAGAAGAATCCTTAGCTGGAGTGTCAGACCCTACCTGCTTGCAAGACCCTGCCAGGATCACTCTCTGCATCCTCCAGACAATAGCCTGCTCCTTGTAGGAAAAACGGTGCCTTTGGACCCTGTGCCTGCTTATGGAGGAGACTGACAGGCCAGTCTGGCTTGAGACACAACCAGACGTGTCCAAGCCTGGGAGCCTCCAGTTTTGTTTCTCTGTAGGAAGAGGAGACTGCAGTGGTGGCCAGATCACTAGAGACCCCTGAGAACCTGGCTTACTGGGAACCATTCAGTGCTTTGTAGGAGTCCTACTTACTGGTGATGGGCTCAGGACATTCCCTGGGAGAATGCAAAGTGCACAGGCTTTGAGTCAAACACATGTGATTCTGAGTCCTGGTCCTGCTTCTGTCTGTATAATCTAGGGAGGCCGCTGATTTCTTCCCTTTTGAAAATGGGGACAGGTATTACCACCCCATAGAGTAGTGGTAAGTAAGGAAGTATCTGGGGAATGTCTTGCACAATGCTCAGCACTAACTAAGTAATAACATAGTCTACCCTTTGCCCCACACCCTGTTTCCTAATTCTGTAAAAGAAGTCCTTCCTGTGATTCCTGGGTTAGAATCCCATAGTCCAACCCAATCCCATTTCCTCTGTTTTTTCTTTTCAAAAAACAGTGTCTCAGAATCATCTTAGCTTTTTACTAGCAAAAGCCAAGATATGCAACAGTGTCCCCTGCTATCTAGTCTCACCTGTGCCTTGGGTCTTCTGTTATGATCTGTGGCCATGTTCTGTAGAAACTGGACAGGGGCCCTGTTGTCATATTTCTTATTCTCAGTCATCTTTGTTTACCTTTGCCATATCGTAAAGAATCAGGAGTAATGACCACGAGGACACAGAAAGTGATGGTCTCCTTTGTTTTGCAGAATGGCGTTCCTAACTTCTTAAAGGACATGGAAAAAGCTTGTCAGAACTACCTCAAGAAAACCTAAGAAAGGAAATAGTGTGTGCATGGAATGATGATTTGGAAGTGCCACAGCCAACCGATGCTCAGCTTTCCTTTCACTTTTCTGTCTTCAGAGGCCTGCACACTGTCCCACACATTGTCCCTGAGTGTTTGCCTGACGCCTGGCTTCCTTTCCCACTCCCCACCCCAGGACTGGCTGCCTTCTTCCTCTATTGACTGTGGGTCAGATTAGGGAAACTTTTGCTTGTTTATTTTTAAAAAGGGAAGTCCTCAGTAGAGAACACAGTCATTCCATTGTGCCATTTTAGGGGGATGGGTGGGTGGAGGAACCACAACAATGCAAGAGCAACGGATCCCAGAAAGCTGGCTCCTGCCCAGAATGTGGCTTCTCACAACCCAGGAGGGGCTGCTGGGAGCCCCATCCCCTTCAGAGTGGACTCTCTGTGCACCGAGACTGGAAGACACGGGCTGATGTCCATTTGCCTCATGCTTTGGTGTACTGATTTGGCTGGGGTTTGAGGTGATAATCCAGTAAGTCTCTCTGCCATTCCTATTTGTGGAGGATCACACTGTTTTGATTCAAACCATTCTGAGAAACATTGCAGCCCTGACTAAGCACTTAATGTGATAACCATATTTTCTCATTATCCATGTCTGGGTTTCTGTTTCCCACATGCCCCTGGGGGGAGGCTGCTCATACCTCACTTACTCTGCATTTTATTGGAAACTGAGGCATCATGATGGCTCTGACAGTTAGCAAAAGTCAAGATGCTCTGCACAGAGCCCTGTGATAAAGTGTCTTTCTAGGCAATAAAATGAATTTCCCTTCTAGAATGTTTAGCGATACTGAACGGACAATAGTTCACAGTCAGGGAAATATTAATTAGTGGATCGACTGACTCTGCATCTTTTTCTAAGGAATTCTACCTAAGTTGCCTGCCTCTTCAACCACGAAAAGACGTCCAGTTTTCTCTTTTCTCCGGAATTTTGGTAAGGCAAAATATTCTGTGGCTAAAGGCACAGCCTTCACGTTCTCAGGGAAAAATTTTAACCACTGTGTGATGGTACTGACCTTGATTAGAGGTCATAGAAATTCAGGATGTAAATCCAGAAGCAGAGGATTTACTAAAATGGGATATGTCAGACTGTATGTCTTCTCTCTGGGAAAAACAGATTTAATATCAATAAATACAGAGTGACTTAAAATCGTCTTGCTTGCATCCTTCTTCCTAACTTGTTCCTTTTGTGAGACAGAATCAGTTAGGTCTTATTTGTTTGCAGGGCACATCCAACCTAACTAACGAACTTGAACATAAAAAAGAATTTTAGGTGCACTTGCATGCAAGGCCAGGTGTAGAGGGCTTCACATCCAGGTTGATACAGGTGCTCAAATTGACATTAGAATCTGGCTACGTTCGTCTTCAGGTTATCTTTGATGTTGAGCTGTGTCTGGTGGTAGGACTGCTGCTGACAGCAAAAGGTAGGCCTACATCTTCCCATGCTCATGCTGAGCCAAGAAAAGACAGCATTTCTTTCCAGTTGATGGCACACCATCCTATGACTTTCTCTCAACCATGTGCCTGTCCCTTCCCCAGTCACTGTGGTCATATGGACAGACTTATGCACATAACTGACTACCTCATACATTTAACAGTAAAATATTATTAGCAGTAATGTAGCTGGCATTTAATTTTAGATAAATGAAATCTAAATCTGCTCTTGTAATAGAGGATCAGATTGAAATTTAAATATAGTCACTGAAACACAAGCACTACAGTTATAGTTTTTGAACAGAGAATCAACATGAATTAGTGTCATGCACCCCATATCTTTAAACAGTGAGCATTTGAGAATTTACTAAGAACTCTGAGAACACTACGAATATGGAGTGTCTAAGTAAAGTAGTTACCAAAAAAGTCAGAAAGTCTGCAATAATTAATAGTTTTGACCTTTTGGCATTTACATGTGCTAATCTGAAGAAGACCATTAACACAGCATTGAAATATGAGGTTATGTGGGAAACTGAGAACCCGTGAGCCAAGAAGTAAATGCCAGAGGTGCAGAAGATGTAGAACTGGTGCTTTAGAGGTTGTACCTGATTCCTCAGGGCATGCCTCTCCACAAGGGCTGGGAGTAGCATTTGGAATTTGAAAGTTGTAAATGTTGTTCACTTATTTTTTCCACGTCTGTCTCTCCAAATAGACAATAAGATCTGTGGGTAGAAAGAGTTATTATTTCCCTTTGATTGCTGCCCCCTTGGGAACTATATAGTAGGCACTGAAATGAGTGACTAAATAATTTAGAGAAGATGGACCAAATGACACACACCCAGCAGGGCAAACCTATCCAGATATGGAGGCTTATGATTACATTAAACAATCACTATTATTTAATAATTTAATTGAGGCCCAATTATTTCCCCAAGTCTTCATTTTGGGGGGAGGGGGTCTAGATCCTCAGGTTCTCATTGGTCCTTTATTTGTTAAGTGGTGGCTTTGCTGGTGCAGATACAGGTTATTTTTTAATGTTATAGAAATGGCACAGTCTGGACTGAGTCCAGGTGAAATTAGTTGGGACTTCAGGATTTTAAAAAAATTTTAGTAGTATTTATTTACTTACTCATTTGAGAGAGAGGGCATGTGAGAGAGGTGAGGGGCAGAGGGAGAAGGAGAGAGAGAATCTTAAGCAGGCTCCACACCCACTCAGGAGCCTGATGTGGGGCTCCATCTTATGACCCTGAGATCATGACCTGAGCCAAAATCAACAGTCAGTAGAAATCAACAGCAAGCAACTGAGCCACCAAGGTGCCCTGGATTTCAGGACTTTAATGAAAAGAGTAGTACTACTGTTGGAGCTAATTTTTTTCCACAAGGAACTTATTCACCCTGTATAAAAATGAAATGTTATTGACCACACTGGAATTGAGGGGCTCCAGTAAAGGGGTCTGTTCCCTTGGAAATGTTCCTATTTCATAGTGAGAGTCCTGGCCTGACTCCCTGGCTGAAATTCCTCACCCAGGGTCCCCGTCTACAATGTTGTCCTTCAAACCTGCTTCCCAGCTGCATTTGGGAGAGACAAAGCAGAAAGAATCCATTCAGTTCTCATGTTTCTTGTAGCACCACCAAGTCAGCTCAGAGAATCATCCTTGAAAGTGCTGAGACATGAATTCACCTAAGAGATCTATCATGAGTCTGGTGTCCACCTGGCAAGGTGACTTGGTGTCTACCTTCAAGGAGATTATGGTCTAGTGAAGAAACAGTGAGCAGGCTGTTGATAGACTGGTGAGCTTTCACAAGGGAAGTAAAGGGTGCCAGATGTTGTAAACTGGGGCACTAACCGAGTTTGAGGGGTCAGAGAAGAACATGTTGTAGTTGGCTGCATGAAGGTTGGAGAAGAAAACTGTTCTGCATGGAAGGAACCATGGGCACAAATCTCCTCCAGCCGGAGAGCCATAGGCATGTGAGGAACTACCAAAGCCAGTATGGCTGAAGCAATGGGTGTGGAGTGGCATCTCACATGGGCCTGAAGTAGACAGGCCACGGGTGATTCTGAAAGCCATGATTTTGGACTTTATATCCAGAACACTGATAAGCTTTGAAGGATTTTAGGCTGACCTAACATCAGCAGTGACCTGATGAGTTTATTCAATCCTAATAGCTGCTCATCCCCCCAGCCCCCCACGGTTCTTTCTTCACTATCTCACAGTCCCTCCAACACCATCATGGGGATATTCTCCACAGTGCTTTAAGCCTTGTTGCTTGGAATCCTCTTCACCAGCAGGCAAAGTAGCCCACACCCAAATCTAGATTCCAAAGTGGGGCATCAGCCTCTGAAGTCTAACCAGAGAAAAACAGAGGCAAGGAACATCCATGCACATCCCCTCTCTCACTCCTGGCCCCTGCTGGAGTATGACATACCCTCCGACTGGCAGAGTCATGCAGCCCACAGGAGCAGAGCCATTTCAAGATGCAGTAGAGAGAGACTCATCTATGGAACATAAGAACTAGGATGATCGGTAGGGGAAGAAAGGGATAAAGAAAGGGGGGGAAATCAGAAGGGGGAATGAAACATGAGAGACTATGGACTATGAGAAACAAACTGGGGGCCTCAGAGGGGAGGGGGGTGGGGGAATGGGATAGACTGGTGATGGGTGGTAAGGAGGGCACGTATTGCATGGTATACTGGGTGCTATATGCAACTAATGGAGCATCGAACTTTACATCGGAATCCGGGGATGTACTGTAAGGTGAATAACATAATATAATAAAAAATCATTTAAAAAAAAAGATGCAGTAGAGAGAGAGAAAAAGGAAAGGCATAAGAAATAGAAGCAGGTCTGCTTTCTGCATAGCTTCTTTTTCTACAGTTCTCCCCAACTACAAAAGAACTTTTTTTTTTCTTGAGAAGACAGAAATACTGTTTATGTTCTCTGAGTTTAGAACAAAAAGGCAGGGCTTCAGAAGAAGTATTGATATTGCTAATCTATCTGTATTTTTGTATATGCGTGGATACACATCGTATATACTCCATAAGATATATTAATGGAACAATTATGCACAGTTCATGATAATGTGATCACCAGCATATGAAAGGAAAATATGTAGTATTTTAGGAGTTTGTGGNTGAAAGGAAAATATGTAGTATTTTAGGAGTTTGTGGCCCCACTCACCACCAAGTCTAACTTCCTTGTTCTCCCTCCCCTCTGCCGTTGTCTTCTATTTTGTGCAGCTCCTCAGAACTCCTTTCTCTCTCTTAGATTGGATGCCGCCCAATCTGAA
>NW_023192739.1:0-644 GCF_002007445.2 Ailuropoda melanoleuca
AGATGATTATAACTGTGTGTCCCACTGTTATTTCAAACTTCAGTGTGTCTTAAACAAAATTAATTTCTTCCCATCATGGTGAATATTCCTCTTTTCCAGTAGTACCAGTGTTATCCTGGCCACTAGGTCAGACCCAAGTCAACTCTGACTAATCTTTTCTGCCTTCCCCTTTTGTCCAGTCATTGGCATTTCTTATTCAGCATTCCCATGGGTGTCACACTCATTTAGGTTCTCATCTCTTGACTTGCTGTATCTTTCTCCTAGACCTGGCCCCAAGACTCTGGTCTTCCTTTCTACAGTCTGTTTGCAGATTTCTAATTTTTCTAATGTTACTAAGTACTGTTGATGTTGTGTCACCACTCTTAACCAACCTCACTTGACTTCCTTCTACTCTACGTGAGCTCCTCTCTTATAGATATATTGGGCCTCTTGGTATCTTTGAACACCGATACTTGTTCCCATCTTTCTTCCCTAATTCATGCTGCCTTTCTCACCATTTTGCCCCTTCATTATGTATCTAGNGGTATCTAGGTCTTCTGTAATATAGGTAATATACAAGAGAGATTAGACTTCGAGTATTTTAGAGAAAATAGTGTCTAGATAGGACATAATTAAAGCAGGAGTACATAATTACTGCCCATTCC
>NW_023192740.1:0-903 GCF_002007445.2 Ailuropoda melanoleuca
ACCACTGGTGGACTGACACCACCACTGGGCTTGCAAAGAAAGATAGCTTTTACTACTCTTCATCCCTTCTCTCAGTAGGTATCAGAGGGCAACTGGCAGTGGAATGAAATTGCCCAGTTCAGGGGGTGCCATGAGCCCCCCAAGCCATCATCCCCCTTTCTTCTTCCCAGGGGATTTCTGCTCTCTGAAGTCAAAGGATGGAGACCTCAAGAGAATCACTTACAACTTTTCATGTAGACCCTTGAAAAAAGTAAGTCCAGCAAGTGGAGGCTGTTGGACATTTTATCCCCTGGTTGTGACACTGAGTCACCAGTTGTGAGAACCCAGACCAGGGCTACCAGACAGGCTGAAAAAGACCCTGGGCAGAGATTGCACGTTGTGCCACTGGGCAGAGACAAGGAGTGCCCTTCTGTAGTATAAGAGTATGGAAAATTGGGGTGCCTGGGTGGCANCGCCTGGGTGGCACAGCGGTTAAGTGTCTGCCTTTGGCTCAGGGCATAATCCCGGCATTATGGGATCGAGCCCCACATCAGGCTCCTCCACTGTGAGCCTGCTTCTTCCTCTCCCACTCCCCCTGCTTGTGTTCCCTCTCGCTGGCTGTCTCTATCTCTGTCAAATAAATAAAAATTTAAAAAAAATCTTTAAAAAAAAGAGTATGGAAAATGGATCACGTACGTGTCATGAACCCCAGATTTGGGGTTAGGAAGGGTAATTAGGATTTACCACCATGGTCTTGACAGAGACCAAAGTAGTTTGGAACNTCTTTAAAAAAAAAGAGTATGGAAAATGGATCACGTACGTGTCATGAACCCCAGATTTGGGGTTAGGAAGAGTAATTAGGATTTACCACCATGGTCTTGACAGAGACCAAAGTAGTTTGGAACATCAGAGCAAGTGGGTAAA
>NW_023192741.1:0-768 GCF_002007445.2 Ailuropoda melanoleuca
TCTCAACTCTCCTTGTTACTTGAGCTACCTAATGTTAATTGTGTCTTTATTTTCAGACATTTCTGTGTTTGTTCGATCATATGCAAACAGGTTTATTTTTCCTGTGTGTGTGTGTGTGTCTGTGTGTGTCTGTGTTTGACAACAATCATGGGATCTAGCTAAACAGATTAGAGTAGTCTGCAGTTTGCTTTTACCATTAAACAGTATTATGGTCCAGTAAGTAGTATAGTATAATTATACTCATTAATAGTTGCAGAATATTACATAATATGTATATGCACCATCAACTATTACATTCTACTACTAATATACATTCAAGTTATTTTCATTTTTTGCCACTACAAAAATAACTTCAATACATACCCTTTTATACACACTCTTACATACAGTTGTTTTGTTTTTGGATGTGGATACAGCATTCCTGTATTCCAAGAAGTTTGTAGCAATCCATATTCCTATCAGCAAAACATGAGCACGTCCTTTCCCCTTTACCATTGTTTGTACTGGCTGTTTCCAATCTTTTTGTTCATTTAATAAGTGAAAAATAGTATCTCATTCTTGAAGGATATACTGAGAANCTGAGAAATGTGTTCTGTGGCTTTAAGCTAGAGTAGGCCTTTGGGTTTCTTAGGCTATCATTTTGTTAATTTCACCTTACTAAATAAGATCACAGTGCATCTGATTGAAATGATATATATAAAAATATATATCATGACATATAATATGTATTTTTTATATATATATATAAAATTATATATATTTATAATA
>NW_023192742.1:0-1116 GCF_002007445.2 Ailuropoda melanoleuca
TGTAATAAAGTGGTTAACTTAGGAATCCAAGTACTTTAAATAAAATTATCCTCAAATAGCAGCAAAATATATAGTTTCAATTAATATCACACAATTCCCGGGGTCTCGGTTCTCATTAGTTCTTTTTTTTTTTTTTTGGTAGTAATTGCTTATTATTCTTGCCAAAGCTCTCCTTCAGGAAATGTGTACTATTTTGTACATTGTTATAATATTCAAGTTGAAAATTGAAATTATATTTTTACAAATTTTTAAGAGACTGCTTTTCTGACGTTATTCTGTTTGCTGAGCTTGTTATATTAATGCTTGCATTCCAGTGTAAGAATAATTTAGTGTCTAGAAGAAAAAACTGGTCCTGGTCTACTTTATTCTACTTACTCGTGGGTATAGTCACAGATTTTGGCTACCTGTGGCTGAAACTCTATGTATGAAAGCAATCTACTTGAAGTCATAACAATTATACAACAAAATTTGAAACTGTATCTTTTTATGTTGGCAAATAAAAAGTCAGATTTTAAATATTTAGCGGTCAACTCACAAGCTGATTTTAAAATACATTTGGAGTTTAAAAAATGTATTTTAGAATGACAGATCTGATCAGAACCTAAAATTTCATGAATCCCTTGCTTACTGCTACTCTTTATTAAAATCAAATGCAGTATAAGGAGGAAATGAGTATGGGTTGTTAACATCTCATATTTAGGATGTTTTGGTAAAAGAAATCAAATATGTTCTTTGACGTTTTTTCAGTCTTGTCAGTATTGTTCTATTTCCTTAAGTATTGAGAAGTAAAAAAACTATAGATACTGTCTCAGAAGCCATTGTAATGCTTATTTGAGTTAGGATGTTATCTACAACTAAAACTACACAGCTACAATTTGAAAGCTACACTTTGGAAACAGAAATGAGTTGCTATCCATCTCTCCCACTGAATATTCTCATAAATTGACTACTTCCTTGGCAATGTGGGTGAAAAAAACGTAGTGACATTCTCTTATGATATTAAATTCTTGGCAATGACAAAATATATCCCACAATATATGTGTATGTCTGCTGGCATCTTGGAGTAATTATGTAGAACGTAAATTCCAGAACACCAGTGATTAGCAAGATGGAAAG
>NW_023192743.1:0-592 GCF_002007445.2 Ailuropoda melanoleuca
ACAGAGACTCATTGCATTGGAAATGGTATCTTAAATCACCAGCCTTTGAGATCAGTGGCCAGGGCACGTAAGGGTCTCTACATAAGCATCAGTTTTCTGGAAGATAGATTCCTTAGTTCTGGGCAAACGTTTGACGGCAGTCCTTTTCAGGGAGAGCAACCCCCCAGAACGTGAGCCTTGGTTTACAGTTTTATACCCTCCAACCCAGACTCCGTCAGAGTTTTAGGTGAGGTTTGTTGCCGCGTNGTTGCCGCGTCAGACTGAAGCACGTTAGCCATGGCTACTTGACGTCTTTCCACCATAACAGGCCGGTGATTTTAGCATAAATTTTTTAGCCTATAGGAACAGGGAGAAGTTAACTGGCCCATGAGGGGATCAAATCCATAACCTTGTTCTCTAATAAAGCTTCTTAAAACAACCGAACTAACATTTTCAAAGTGTGGAGATAAATAATGCGTTTCTTCTGCAAGCAGTCATTAATATTTCCCTCCCCATTCCTTCACAGGATGACTCTCTTCTCTATTCCTAGGGTCACTACTTAATCTGACAGAATTCCAAACGGATACTTCCAGGATTTTATCTCCAGCTCACT
>NW_023192744.1:0-555 GCF_002007445.2 Ailuropoda melanoleuca
TGGTACAGTGTTAAGCACAGTAGAAGTTCCACAATTATTCACTGACTCATTAGGTTTAAAGGCTAGATCATCGTTTTTGAGAATAAGGAGTACAAATTGCAAATGCCGATAAAATAACCTGATGATACCAATATCCTAGGCCAGAGAATATGTTTCCATTTGAATGCATTACAGTGACTAACTCTGCCTTTGTGTTTTGTTCTCGGACCTATCATAGCTGACACGTGCCTCAGGGCTCATAGGCTGAGAGGGATTCTTGTAGCTCACTCCCCAGGCAGAAATACACCGTTGCCCAAGCCAAGCGTGGGGCAGCCACAGGGAGCAAAGTCCAGGCTGCACTGGGCTGGCACAGGGTCTAGTAGGTTAGTGCCCCAGTCTTCACTCATACNAGGTTAGTGCCCCAGTCTTCACTCATACCCCAGTTGGTTTCATCAGATGTTGTTGGTAGAAACTTGAAGGAGGTTCTCTCCAAGGAATGGTGGTGGAGAGGATGGCACCTCCAACCCCCTCTCTCCATTCAACTAATATCTTCTCCTTGCTCACTCAAGCTCTCTT
>NW_023192745.1:0-1992 GCF_002007445.2 Ailuropoda melanoleuca
TTTTTTTTTTTAACCCGTGCAACTTGGCTCTGTTAATGGAAGAGTGATCTATCAAAGGTAATAGAAAAATTATAGAAGCAACAGGAAGCATTTAGTTTCTTGCTACTGCCTGTATAGAAGAGAGGAGGGGCATTCCACCATCACAACTTTCGTGGTGCCGTGTCTCCTGTCAGAAAGCACCTTTACCTACTAGGAGAGTGAGCTAGGACTTCAGCAAATAAATTGCTCTTCTTTCTGCAACTGAAAGCTAAAATTTAATAAAACTTAATCTAAAACTTAAACGGAAAGAAAAACGTAGAAGTTCAATACTATTGCCAGTATCCCTTGTTTTTTAAAATACCTCTTCTGAACTCTTCCACATGAAAGAGTAGGCACGCAGCTGGTATTTATTCAGAACCTAGCAGTTCTTCAGTTACACAAATATTCTAGGTCATGATTGGGAACTATAAAACCCAGAGTTTCCTTAAGTATAGAATCAGTGTCAGTTGTCAAGTTGTCTAAGAATTATCTGCAAAACATAATAAGGAAGTTCAGATTATGCATCCGTACTCCAAAGGATTCTTCTTCAGGAGGGCTTGGGTGAGGCTGAAGAATTTGTATTTTTAATAAATACCCAAGATCTTTGTAATCCAAGTAGTCCAAGAACCAGACTTGAGAAACCAGTTTATAGGTTGGTGGTTTGTAACCAGGTCTGGGCAACAAAATTGCCATTGGTTTTAAAAAAGTAAAGACGTGATCCAAACTTCAGACTACTTTTAGGTGAACAAGATGAGGCTACTCCTTGAAACTGTTAAGTAACAATACTGAGTCTGACTGTAACTTAATGAATTTGTTTTTGCTTTACACCCTGATACACCTAAATGTTTGTTTTCTCTTTCAAAACAGATCTCCTTAAGATGTCATAAAATTGTTTCAGTAACTCTGGACATTACTCAAAGCATTGTGTTTGTTTACCTAATTTTAGTTGATCTTGATTATTAAAGTCAGTAAAACCATTCAGAAACAAGTCTGATGAATAGGGTAGTTGATTATATCATCTATCCCAAGGCATTTAGCAGTAGTTCTCAACTTGGAGTTCACCTTCTTTAAAACAGCCTTCTTTAAAACAACAACAGCCACCTTCTTTAAAACAACAACAGTGACTAATATAACAAAATAAAAATTATAAAACAACAAAAACAAAAACCCTTCTTTAAAACAACAGTGACTAATATAACAAAATAAAAATTATAAAAAAACAACAACAAAAACAAAACCCCACAAATACCAGACCATACTCCATATCTGCCCAATCAAAAGTTCTGGGGGAAAAATTATTCTGGGGGTGAGTGCCCCTGAAAAAAGCATCCCTGCTGACTCTGATGAGCTGTGGGTATGAGGCACTGTATTGTAAAGTATTTGTGTATGAAGTGGCCTCTTTGATAGAGCTTCTTAAAGACGTGTATTTGTAGGCATATGCCTCTTAATGCTTCAAATGCTTCATGACAATTAAATGGAACAATTCAGACTTTGTATTAAAAAAGTGATTGGAATAGTTTAAATGAATAACACATATGTATGTACACACACATAATGCCATTTTCTTCATTTTAGAGACAGAAATAATAGAGGACAATGACAGATAAAAAGACAATTTTAATCAAGTTTATACTTACATAATAATATAGCAAGAAGAATATAAGCAAGAAGAAATATTCATTTAATTCAGTGTTTAATCTCTGTGAACCGAATATCTACCTCAAAATATTGACAGCTTCTTCCAAGAGCCATTGCTTGTTTCAGTGAGGAATTTTTGAAATCCATCTTGTATCTGCTTATATTTTCAGCATTTTACTCTGTGTAAGGTAGCAAGGTACACAATGTTGATACCTAGTGTCTATTTTACTACCCCTTATATTCTAAAGCATTTTTTTAAATGTCAATTTGCATTCTGTCCTAGGCCATACAGAATTTTGTTTTTTCTTTTGTCGACTATTTCAAGATACTCTCTTT
>NW_023192746.1:0-5980 GCF_002007445.2 Ailuropoda melanoleuca
ACTTAAATAAGGGAGTATAAATGAAAAAGTTCAAGAATTTTGAGGACTCAGCGCCCTTCTTATTGGTATTACAGAATAGCGTCATAGAGTAAACCGCCAGCTAATAACCGCGTTATCAATTGGGACCCATATTCCCCATTGGGTGATTGTGCCTTGCAAGTATCCAGCACTTAGAACCAAGAAACAAAGTGCGAAGATAAAGCNGTGAGTGGAAAGCCCTTGAAGTCACGACGGCCTTATGGAAGGTGGAACAGGAATCAAGGTGCTTTGGTACCGTGAGTGAAACACGATGAACACAGCACAGAGAAACATAATTTGGCCAAACCAGAATCAAATGCAATGTTTGTTTCATGGGAAAATCCTATCAAAACTGCTGGTGGCAATGGAACAAAAATGCCTAAAACATTTCTGTGATAAACAACACTGTGCAGTGGCTTATTAGCACTAACATCACCCTTCGTGAATAGGGAAACATGAGGGAAAGTGTTCAGGGAAGCCTGACGAGAATGACTCATAGTGATCTCTGAGACACCACAATCCAGGGAATTATCAACGAACATCATCTCACTTAAATAAGGGAGTATAAATGAAAAAGTTCAAGAATTTNGTTCAAGAATTTCGAGTACTCAGCACACTTCTTATGGGTATTAACGAAGAGCGTCCAGCAAAACACCTCCAGCTAACATCCGCATTTTCAATTGGGAACCAGATTCGCCATTGGGTGAATGTGCCTTGGAAGTATCCAGCACTTAGGACCAAGAAACAAAGTGCGAAGGTAAAATCCTTGAAGTCTCATTGGCCTTATAGAACGTGGGTCAAGAATCAAGGTGCTTTGTTACCCTGAGTGAAACACGATAAACACAGCACTGAGAAACAAAATTTGGCCAAACCAGCCTACAATGCAATGTTTGCTTCATGGGTAAATCCTATCAAAACTGCTGGTGGCAATGGAACGAAAATGCCTAAAACATTTCTGTCAGAAACAACACTGTGCAATGGCCGTCTTAGCACTATCATCATCGTTCGTGAATAGGGAAACATGAGGGAAAGTGTTCACGGAAGCCTGACGAGAATGCCTCATAGTGGTCTCTGAGACACCACACAATCCAGGGAATTATCAACGAACATCATCTCACTTAAATAAGGGAGTCTAAATGAAAACGTTCAAGAATTTCGAGGACTCAGCGCCCTTCTTATTGGTATTAAAGAAGAGCGTCCAGGATAACANTGAGGACTCAGTGCCCTTCTTAATGGTATTACAGAATACCGTCCAGGAGTAAACCGCCAGCTAACAACCGCGTTATCAATTTGGACCCATATTCCCTATTGGGTGATTGTGCCTTGCAAGTATCCAGCACTTAGAACCAAGAAACAAAGTGCGATGATAAAGCTCTTGAAGTCACAGCGGCCTTATAGAACGTGGAACAAAAAATCAACGTGCTTTGTTACCGTGAGTGAAACACGATGAGCACAGCACTGAGAAACAAAATTTGGCCAACCAGCCTCCAATGCAATGTTTGCTTCATGGGTAAATCCCATTAAAACTGCTGGTGGCAATGGAACGAAAATGCCTAAACCATTTCTGTCAGAAACAACACTGTGCAGTGGCCGTCTTAGCACTATCATCATCCTTCGTGAATAGGGAAACATGAGGGAAAGTGTTCACGGAAGCCTGACGAGAGTGCCACATAGTGGTCTCTGAGACACCACACAATCCAGGGAAATATCAACGAACATCATCTCACTTAAATAAGGGAGTCTAAATGAAAAAGTTCAAGAATTTCGNAAAGTTCAAGAATTTGGGTACTCAACACCCTTCTTATTGGTATTAACGAAGAGCGTCCAGGAAAACACCTCCAGCTAACATCCGCGTTTCCTTTGGGACCCAGATTCCCAATTGGGTGAATGTGCCTTGGAAGCATCCAGCACTTAGAAACAAGAAACAAAGTGGGAAGATAAAGCCCTTGAATTCACATCGGCCTTTTAGAACGTGGAACAAAAATCAAGGTGCTTTGTTACCGTAAGTGAAACACGATGAGCACAGCAGTGAGAAAAAAAATTTGGCCAAACCAGCCTCCAATGCAATGTTTGCTTCATGGGTAAATCCTATCAAAACTGCTGGTGGCAATGGAACGAAAATGCCTAAACCATTTCTGTCAGAAAGAACACTGTGCAGTGTCCGTCTTAGCACTATCATCATCCTTCGTGAATAGGGAAACATGAGGGAAAGTGTTCACGGAAGCCTGACGAGAGTGCCACATAGTGGTCTCTGAGACACCACACAATCCAGGGAAATATCAACGAACATCATCTCACTTAAATAAGGGAGTCTAAATGAAAACGTTCAAGAATTTCGAGGACTCAGCGCCCTTCTTATTGGTATTAAAGAAGAGGTTCCAGGAAAACACCTCCAGCTAACATCCGCATTTTCAATTGGGAACCAGATTCCCCATTGTGTGAATGTGCCTGGGAAGGATCCATCACTTAGAACCAAGAAACAAAGTGTGAGGGGAAAGCCCTTGAAGTCACGACGGCCTTATGGAAGGTGGAACAGGAATCAAGGGGCTTTGGTACCGTGAGTGAAACACGACGAACACAGCACTGAGAAACACAATTCGGCCAAAACCCGCTTCCAACGAAATGCTTGCTCCCTGGGGAAATCCTGTCAAAACTGCTGGCGGCAATGGAACGAAAAGGCCCAAAACACGTCCGTCAGAAACAACACCGTACAGGGACCGTCTTAGCACTATCATCACCCTTCGTGAATAGGGAAACATGAGGGAAAGTGGTCGCGGAAGCCTGACGAGAGTGCCCCATAGTGGTCTCTGAGACACCACACAGTCCAGGGAAATATCAACGATCATCATCTCTCGTGAGTAAGGGAGCATGAATGAAAAGGTTCAGGATTTTCGAGGACTCAGCGCCCTTCTCATTGGTAATAAAGCAGAGCGTCCAGGAAAACACCTCCAGCTAACATCAGCCTTTTCACTGGGGACCCTGATTCCACATTGGGTGTATGGGCCTGGGAAGGATCCAGCACTTAAACCAAGAAGCAAAGTGTGAGGATAAAGCCCATGAATTCACGTTGGCCTAATGCAAGGTGGAACAGAAATCAAGGTGCTTTGGTACCCTGAGTGAAACGCAACAAACACAGCACTGAGAAACATAATTTGGCCAACAGCCGCTTCTAACGAAATGTTTGCTTCCTGGGGAAATCCTATCAAAACTTCTGGTGGCAATGGAACGAAAAGGCCCAAAACATGTCCGCCAGAATCAAAACTGTGCAGTGGCCGTCTTAGCACTAACATCATCCTTCGTGAATAGGGAGACATGAGGGAAAGTGTTCACGGACGCCTTACGAGAGTGCCACATAGTGGTCTCTGAGACACTACACAATCCAGGGAATTATCAAGGAACATCATCTCACTTAAATAAGGAAGTATAAATGAAAAAGTTCAAAAATTTCGAGGACTCAGCACTCTTCTTATTGGTATTAACGAAGAGCGTCCAGGAAAACACCTCCAGCTAACATCCGGATTTTCAATTGGGAACCAGATTCCCCGTTGGGTGAATGTGCCTTGTAAGTACCCAGCACTTAGGACCAAGAAACAAAGTGCGAAGATAAAACCCTTGAAGTCACATCGGCCTTAAAGAACGTGGGTCAAAAATCAAGGTGCTTTGTTACCGTGAGTGAAACACGATGAGCACAGCACTGAGAAAGAAAATTTGGCCAAACCAGCCTCCAATGCAATGTTTGCTTAATGGGTAAATCCTATCAATACTGCTGGTGGCAATGGAACGAAAATGCCTAAACCATTTCTGTCAGAAACAACACTGTGCAATGGCCGTCTTAGCACTATCATCATCGTTCGTGAATAGGGAAACATGAGGGAAAGTGTTCACGGAAGCCTGACGAGAGTGCCACATAGTGGTCTCTGAGACACCACACAATCCAGGGAAATATCAACGAACATCATCTCACTTAAATAAGGGAGTCTAAATGAAAACGTTCAAGAATTTCGAGGACTCAGCGCCCTTCTTATTGGTATTAAAGAAGAGCGTCCAGGATAACACCTCCAGCTAACATCCGCATTTCCTTGGGACCCAGATTCCCCATTGGGTAAATGTGCCTTGGAAGCATCCAGCACTTAGAACCAAGAAACAAAGTGCGAAGATAAAGCCCTTGAAGTCACATTGGCCTTATAGAACGTGGAACAAAAATCAAGGTGCTTTGTTACCGTGAGTGAAACACGATGAGCACAGCACTGAGAAACAAAATTTGGCCAAACCAGCCTCCAATGCAATGTTTGCTTCATGGGTAAATCCCATTAAAACTGCTGGTGGCAATGGAACGAAAATGCCTAAACCATTTCTGTCAGAAACAACACTGTGCAGTGGCCGTCTTAGCACTATCATCATCCTTCGTGAATAGGGAAACATGAGGGAAAGTGTTCACGGAAGCCTGACGAGAGTGCCACATAGTGGTCTCTGAGACACCACACAATCCAGGGAAATATCAACGAACATCATCTCACTTAAATAAGGGAGTATAAATGAAAAAGTTCAAGAATTTCGAGGACTCAGGCACTTCTTATTGGTATTAAAAAAGAGCATCTAGGATAACACCTCCAGCTAACATCGCGTTTCTTTGGGTCCCAGATTCCCCATTGGGTGAATGTGCCTTGGAAGCATCCAGCACATAGAACCAATANTTAAATTATCAACGAACATCATCTCACTTAAATAAGGGAGTATAAATGAAAGTTCAAGAATTTCGAGGACTCAGAGCGCCCTTCTTATTGGTATTAAAGAAGAGCGTCCAGGATAACACCTCCAGCTAACATCCGCATTTCCTTGGGACCCAGATTCCCCATTGGGTAAATGTGCCTTGGAAGCATCCAGCACTTAGAACCAAGAAACAAAGTGCGAAGATAAAGCCCTTGAAGTCACATTGGCCTTATAGAACGTGGAACAAAAATCAAGGTGCTTTGTTACCGTGAGTGAAACACGATGAGCACAGCACTGAGAAACAAAATTTGGCCAAACCAGCCTCCAATGCAATGTTTGCTTCATGGGTAAATCCTATCAAAACTGCTGGTGGCAATGGAACGAAAATGCCTAAAACATTTCTGTCAGAAACAACACTGTGCAGTGGCCGTATTAGCACTAACATCATCCTTCGTGAATAGGGAAATATAAGGGAAAGTGTTCATGGTAGCCTGTGGAGAATGCCTCAAAGTGGTCTCTGAGACACCACACAATCCAGGGAATTATCAACGAACATCATCTCACTTAAATAAGGGAGTATAAATGAAAGTTCAAGAATTTCGAGGACTCAGGCTCTTCTTATTGGTATTAAAAAAGAGCATCTAGAATAACACCTCCAGCTAACATCCGCGTTTCTTTGGGTCCCAGATTCCCCATTGGGTGAATGTGCCTTGGAAGCATCCAGCACATAGAACCAATAAACAAAGTGCGAAATAAAGCCCTTGAAGTCACAGCGGCCTTATAGAACGTGGAACAAAATCATGTTGCTTTGTTACCGCGAGTGAAACACGATGAACACAGCACTTAGAAACATAATTTGGCCAAATGAGCCTCCAAATCGATGTTTGCTTCATGGGTACATACTTTCAAAACTGCTGGTGACAATGGAACAAAAATGCCTAAATTATATCTGTCACAATCAACACTGTGCAGTGGCCGTCTTAGCACTAACATCACCTTCGTGAATAGGGAAACATGAGGGAAAGTGTTCACGGAAGTCTGCCGAGAGTGCCACATAGTGGTCTCTGAGACACCACACAATCCAGGAATTATCAACGAACATCATCTCAATAAATAAGGGAGTATAAATGAAAAAGTTCAAGAATTTTGAGGACCCAGTGACCTTCTTATTGGTATTATAGAGAGCGTCCAGGATAATACCTCCAGCTAACATCCGCGTTTCCTTTGGGACCCAGATTCCCCATTGGGTGAA
>NW_023192747.1:0-923 GCF_002007445.2 Ailuropoda melanoleuca
TCAGCTTGGTGCCTGCTTGTCCCTCTTCTCCCCCCCACATCCCCCTTACTCAGCACTTCTGCTCTCTCATTTTCTCTCAAATAAACTCTTTTTTTAAAAAATCAGGGAATATAAAAAGGACACATAGAGAGGGACCCTTCCATACCCACACCCTGGAGAAGCTCCCCCGTCATGGCTCACCGTAAGGATCACCCAGACCTGCTTTTGCATTTAAATCTATCATCTGCTGTATACTATTTTGCACGTGATAATAAGCAACATTTCATTGAGAGACTTAGATTCAGATCTAAGCACGACTTTCTGTTGCATTTCATCTCACATCCTTTGTGAGGAAGCTCATCAATTGTTGACGATTTGTCAATAATGAAGTTCTGTCATTGAAAACCAAGCACCATTATTCATTTGATGCTGTTTGACTTCTAGTCTTGCTTTGCAAGGCTATGTGTATATAGTCATGAAGCATGGCCTCTCTCCATGCTTGCACTTACTAGCCAACAATAGGAGAGCTCTGGAAGGAGCAAAGGCCCCCACTGGAGCATGGACGCTCCCTGGCCCAGCTGGACAGGTGCGTCCAAACAAGGATGATGGACAGCAGGCTTTTACGAGTGTTTGTGTTCTTGTTGGTCACTGTCCCTAAAGTGTGTAGTTCATGGCATTCAAGCATTTTTTTTAGGGCTCATGGGGAGAATGTTATCAAATCTACAACACTATGTCCCCGATTCTTTTCTCTCTGTTTTTAAAATGGGCTCCATGCCCATGGGGACTGAATTCATGACCCTGAGATCAAGAGTCAAATGCTCCAATGGCTGAGCCAGCCAGACACTGCCCAGCATGCTCCCTATTCTTATTTTGTTTGTGCCATGCCCTGAAGAGTGACCATGCCATGACACTGATTGGCCAGGCTACTGACCAGCTCTGGACAG
>NW_023192748.1:0-812 GCF_002007445.2 Ailuropoda melanoleuca
AAGGCAGACGCTTAATGGCTGAGCCACCCAGGCGCCCCTGTTTTTCTAGTGTATTACAAGATATTTGTTTTCTTCCTTTACCTGTGGGAGACCTCGACTTGATGTCTTCATTTTCAGATGTGTCATTCACAGTTGGGCTTCTAAAAAGATTCTAAGTATCAGAGAGGAGTCTTCATCTCCCCTTGTTATTTAGTGGTTAAAAGGCTCTTTGTAAACTGTACTAATAGTCTCAGGGATGCCCATAAAACACTGTCACAGAGGAACTGCTGAGGTCAGTCCCTGTGCTAAGTGCTGGGCTCAGAAAGACAGAGCTTGGTCTGGACCTGCTCACAGGCAAAGGAGAGAATTGGAGTGGCATTTTCAACACCACAGAGCAATGCCCAAAGACAGGAGCCGGACGCTGTGGTGGGTGCATAGAGGAGAGAGTGCTCCTCTTACAGGGGAGTAAAGCTAAGTGCCACTGCAAAGGTTACACTTGAATGGGCTTTGAAGGATGAGTAGGAGTTTGCTAAGCAGAGAGACTTGAAAAGGCTATTTGTCAGGAGAGAAAAGAGCATGTTTCGCAGAGCTGTGAGAAGGGTATGATGTATTTGAGGAATGGTGATTAGTTCATTGCACTGGGAACATAAGTTTGTAGNCGTAGAGGAACTCAGGTGAGTAGGCTGGAATTAGCTAGTGAAGAACCTTGGATCATGGTAAGAAATTTGGATGTATTCCTCATAGGCGATGCAGAGCCAAGGAGCATCACATTTCTTTCAACTTTTATGTTGTGTATGTGATTTAAAGTAGGGAGTTTAAAACATAAGACCACA
>NW_023192749.1:0-967 GCF_002007445.2 Ailuropoda melanoleuca
CTTCCTAACACCAACTGCTCCCAGCTGGAAGAAGACACCCTTTGTTGCCTGGTCCAAGGAGGAAGGATGCGAGGTTGATGTGCTGCTCCTCCCGCAGGATCCCAACTAACCACCCTGTTGGTCCGTCGCTCCAGGGCATTTCTAGCTGGGGAGTGTTTGTAGAGCTGCTCCTGCGGCTTTGAGCTAAGGTTGTGGATTTTTCTATTTATCTTTTCTATCATTCTTAGGGACTTTGGTGGAGGTTGGAAGGGTAGAGACTTGGCATGTTTCAATCTGCCAACTTGAAATAGCACAAACTCTTCAGAAAACAATTTTGTACCCCTATTAAATCCTAGAGAAACTTAGGCACATGTGTACCAGGATACAAGTACAAGAATGTTCAAAGCAGGGGCACCTGGGTGGCACAGCGGTTAAGCGTCTGCCTTCGGCTCAGGGCGTGATCCCAGCGTTCTGGNGAATAAATAAATTGTGGTATAGTCATAAAATGGAATACTATTCATTTGAAATATAATGTAAGCCACATAAGTCATCTCAGATTTTCTGGTAGCCACTTAAAAATTAAAAGTAAAAAGGCAGAGATGACATAAATGTTAATATATTTTGTTTAGCTCTTATATCCAAAATATTATCATCTCAACGTGTAATCATTATATACATTATTAAGAAGATTTAAGTCTGCCTTTAAACTGTCTTCAAAATATCCAAAGTATTTTCGTTTCTACATGTAGTCAGTATAAAAACTACTAATGAGAGAGTTTATGTTCTTTCTCCCTTACTAACTCTTTGAAATCTCAATTTGGTTGCTAATTTTTTTTTATCAGAAATACTTGATCTAGGGGCGCCTGGGTGGCACAGCGGTTAAGCGTCTGCCTTCAGCTCAGGGCGTGATCCCGGCGTTATGGGATCGAGCCCCACATCAGGCTCCTCCACTATGAGCCTGCTTCTTCCTCTCCCACTCCCCCTGCTT
>NW_023192749.1:1057-1518 GCF_002007445.2 Ailuropoda melanoleuca
AGAAATACTTGATCTGTATTTAGATTTCATGAAATGTACAGTTGAAAAAGTAACATCACATACCCACATCGTTGCAAACATACTTAAACATTTTCTAATAACTGTTGAGTATCAGTTTTTTAATTTAAATTTTAAAATAATTGAAATTAGTTAAATTAAAAATTCAGCTCCTCGGTCACACCAGCCACTCCCAAGTATTCAGTAGCCACATGTAGCAAGACATGCAGTACTAAGCATTGAAATGAACCAACCTCAGCTACATGCAACAATATAACAAATTTACAAGATAATNGTACAAGATAATGTTGAATGAAAGAAGCAACACAGAAAATAATACATATAACATGATTCCATTTATATAGACTTAGAGTTCAAGAAGAGGCAAAACTAACAGAATTGGCCTCGGCCACAGAATTAACACATATGGATGTATCCCAATTATCAGAAATGGAATTCAGAGC
>NW_023192750.1:0-953 GCF_002007445.2 Ailuropoda melanoleuca
AAAACAAATAAATATACAAAGCCAAAATAAAACATCCATACCCAGTTACCAGGAAAAGGATTGTTGGATGAAGGGATATACAGAAAAAATGTTTATCAAGGCCAATTATGTATTTGATGCGTGATAAGCACTTTCCTATTTAACCAATAAATAATTCAGATGAGTATCTATTTTACATCTATTTAAAGATAGGTGAATCAATAATATTATGTAAATTTCNTCAAAGTGTCTCCAGGATAGAACTAGGGATGATACTCATATCTTTATGACAACAAAACTTATATTTGAAAGTTAGGCGCTGTAATAATTGAGTTTGAAGACTCCATCCATCCAAATGAGGAAATGGATGGAGATAAAATTGAGGGAAAAAGCATGTGAAGGTCATTAACCCATTTTGTATAAACATGATATAAGTTACGGGGCGCCTGGGTGGCTCAGTCGTTAAGCCTCTGCCTTCGGCTCAGGGCGTGATCCCAGGACTCTGGGATCCAGCTCCGCATGGGGCTTTCTGCTCTGCTGGGAGCCTGCTTCTTCCTCTCCCACTACCCCTGCTTGTGTTCCCTCTCTCGCTGGCTGTCTCTCTCTGTCAAATAAATAAATAAAATCTTAAAAAAATGATATAAATTAGAATATTATTAGTATACATTAAATAAGACATGTACATGCTATTTAATTATACACGCTCACAAGCATGCTAATAATTATATTACTGTCTAATATCTGTATCTTACATTGAAAAATTAACTAAATGACGATAGGAACCATGATCGTTTTTGTTACAAAACACGTGCACACTTTCTCTTTCTCTCTCTCTCTCTCTATATATATATATATTCATATATATATATGAATGCTTAATTATCTGCTTGCCAACATATGGACGATAAAATGATGAGGAAAAAAATGAAAGAGTTGCTTAAAATATCTCATTTTCTGACTCCGGGGAAATGAGG
>NW_023192751.1:0-338 GCF_002007445.2 Ailuropoda melanoleuca
GTGAGTGAAACACGACAAACACAGCACTGAGAAACACAATTCGGCCAAAACCCGCTTCAAACGAAATGTTTCCTCCCTGGGGAAATCCTGTCAAAATTGCTGGCGGCAATGGAACGAAATGCCCAAAACACGTCCGTGAGAAACAACACCGTACAGGGACCGTCTTAGCACTATCATCCCCCTTCATGAATAGGGAAACATGAGTGAAAGTGGTCGCGGAAGCCTGACGAGAGTGCCACAGAGTGGTCTCTGAGACAGCACACAGTACAGGGAAATATCAACGATCATCATCTCTCGTGAGTTAGGGAGCATGAATGAAAAGGTTCAGGATTTTCGAG
>NW_023192751.1:629-854 GCF_002007445.2 Ailuropoda melanoleuca
TTTGCTCCCTGGGAAATCCTGTCAAACTGCTGACGGCAATGGAACGAAACTGCCCAAAACACGTCCGTCAGAAACAACACCGTACAGGGAACGGCTAGCACTATCATCACCCTTCGTGAATAGGGAAACATGAGGGAAAGTGGCCGCAGAAGCGTGACGAGAGTGCCCCATAGTGTTCTCTGAGACACCACACAGTCCAGGGAAATATCAACGATCATCATCTCT
>NW_023192752.1:0-690 GCF_002007445.2 Ailuropoda melanoleuca
TGCCATTTAAAGAGTGTTGACAGTAAGATTTCAAGTCCTGACAAGATACAAATTTGGGAGTTACTTGGGCACTGATAAACTTTCAGAGACCACATAATTGTGTGTAAGCTGAAATACAATAATGGCTACACAAATCTAACTTTTAGTTCACTAGTTGTCCCCAGGGGTCTGAGCGCATGAATACTTATGGGTGTATAGAGAATAGCCTTCTTCGAAATGTGGGCTTACCTGAGGGAATATAAACAAACAAACAACCTTAAATGGCAGCCACAATTTGTTTATCATTTCTAAGAGTTGTGAATGGAATATGTCCATTGACAGCATATAAACCATAGAAATATCATCAAAATATACTAACATTATAATTTTACAATCATGAAATAAAATAAACAGAAGCCTTCCTCACTGCAGGGAGTGGGGCACTTTCCATCATTGTGTGTGACATAATCTCATCCTCCTTATATGTAAGGCCAAGCAGAAATAATACTAATTTTATCTTTTTTATAATGGGATTTTATTGTTGTTTTATGACTGTGGTTTTACTGACTAATAGAAACAACTAACGGCTCTGGGCTATTGATTGCTGGAGTCAGGGCATGGAGTGGGACTAGCCTCCGCGTGCTTGCTGAGGACCAATAATACAATTGGGCAAATATTGTCCTTACCAGGCTCACAACTAAATGGAAATAC
>NW_023192753.1:0-307 GCF_002007445.2 Ailuropoda melanoleuca
CAGGGCAGTATTCCAATGAATAAGCAAAAGATACAAGGAAATATTTTTAAAATTTAGTTATATACCATTAATGCATAAAAATTCTAAAAATTGTGATTGTTACTTAGATAGACAGTACTCTTTCTAAGATTTGTGTCCTTCTTAATTCATATTACTCATTGATTTGTTCTGAAAGTATAATTTTTTTCCTGGTGAAAGAATCTACACAGAGTTTTGTTTGTTTGTTTTTAAAGATTTTATTTATTTATTTGACAGAGATAGAGACAGCCAGCGAGAGAGGGAACACAAGCAGGGGGAGTGGGAGAGG
>NW_023192753.1:391-1113 GCF_002007445.2 Ailuropoda melanoleuca
GCCGAAGGCAGACGCTTAACCGCCGTGCCACCCAGGCACCCCTGTTTTGTTTGTTTTTTAAAACAGTTTCAACAGAAATAAATATTTTCACTTTTTCACTAAAGTATCTTTATTTTATTCTCTCATTTAAATTGCAAATACAAGACATAAAATTTTTGTTTAAAATATTCTTTTCCATTTCCGTTCCAAGGGGCGCCTGAGTGGCTCAGCCAGTTAGGTGCCTGACTCTTGATTTCGGTTCAAATCATGATCCCAGGGTTGTGAGGTTGAGCCTTCTGTTGGGCTTAACACTTCGTACAGTCTGCTTCGGATTCTCTGTTTCCCTCTCCTTCTGTTCCTGCCTCCATCTCGCTCGCTACATAAATAAATAAATAAATAAAATCTTTTAAAAATTAAAAATAAATAAAATGTACTTTTCCTGAAGTACTTAAAAGATATTTCCCCATTTTCCCATTTTTACTTTGAAAAGTTAGATACCAATTTCAATCTATCCTATCATGCTTTTCCATTATGGAAATTTAAAAAATTTTCTTCCTGCATTTGATTTTGTTTTAAATTTACTATTTCTAAGTATGTNACTTCGTACAGTCTGCTTCGGATTCTCTGTTTCCCTCTCCTTCTGTTCCTGCCTCCATCTCGCTCGCTACATAAATAAATAAATAAATAAAATCTTTTAAAAATTAAAAATAAATAAAATGTACTTTTCCTGAAGTACTTAAAAG
>NW_023192754.1:0-549 GCF_002007445.2 Ailuropoda melanoleuca
GGTTTCTTACAAAACTTAATATACTCTTACCTTGTGATCCAGCATTGTGCCCTCAGTGTTTACCCAAAGGCATTGAAAACATGTCCACACAAAAACCTGCACACAGATGTTTATAGTAGCTTTTTTTCATAACTGACAAAACACAAACTTATCATATTACAATACTGGATGTCAGGGATCTGAAATAGGTTTCACTGAGCCAACATCAACACATGGACAGCTTTTTAGAGGCTATGGGGGAGAATCAGTTTCTGCTCTACTGCCCACATTCCTTGCTTGACTCATGGTTCTTTCCTCCATCTTCAAATCTGTTAATAACATCATTCAGACCTCTGCTTCTTTCACCACATTTTCTTGTTGACTCTGACCCTGTTGCTCTTAGAATGATGCTGTAATTACATTAGGCCTNGTAATTACATTAGGCCTTCCGGATAATCAAAGATAGTGTTCCCCATCTGAAGATCCTTAACTTAATCACGTGCAAATTCTCTTTTGCTATGTAAGGTAGTATATTAACAGATTCCAGGGATTAGGACCTGGATGGATATC
>NW_023192755.1:0-1629 GCF_002007445.2 Ailuropoda melanoleuca
TGCTGATCTACCAAATGGAGGATGTCTTGCTGACAGGAACAGCTTAATTTCCTCCCCATTAAAAAAAAAAAGAGTTCTATGTCTTTTAATGTTCTTATTAATTAATTGGCTTGCGGTCCTATCACCATCCCAAGAATGTCCTCCTTCCCACAGTAACTAGTCTTACCATACGATCCAGCAATTGTGCTTTGTGGTATTTACCCAAATGACTTGAAAATTTACATTTATATGAAAGTCTGCACACAGGTTTTTTTTAAATAAGCAATTAAAAAAATAGAGCGTGGGAGTGGGGGGAGGGGCAGAGGGAGAGAAAATCCTCAAGTGGACTCCACACTGAGTGGGGAGCCCCACATGGGGCCTGATCCCAGGACCCTGAGATCATGACCTGAGCAGAAATCAAGAGTTGGCTGCTTAACTGAGTCAGCCAGGCGCCCCTGCATACAGTTGTTTATAGCAGCTTCATTTGTGCATGATTGCCAAAACCTGGAAGCAGCTAAGGTCTTCTGCAGTAGATGAGTATGTACACAACTGTGGTTCGTCCAGACAATGGAGTATTACTCAGCACTGAAAAGAGATGAGACATCAAGCCATGAAAAGACTTGGAGGTGCCTTAAAGGCATATTACTGAGTGAAAGAAGCCCATCCGGAAAGGTTGCATACTGCAGGATTCCAACTGACTGACATTCTGGAAAAAGGAAAACTATGGAGGCAGTGAAAGGATCCGTGGTCACCAGGTGGTAGGTAGGAGGCTAGGATGAATAGGTGGAGCCCAGGGGATTTTTAGAGCCATGAAAATATGCTTTATGATATTAGAATGGTGGATACATGGCATTGTATGTTTTTCAAAACCCATAGAATCTGCAGCACCAAGAGTGAACTCTAACGTAAATGATATACTTTGAATGATAATGATGTGTCAGTGTAGATTCACCAGTTGTAGCGAAGGGACAACTCTGGTGTGGGGAGATTGTGTGTGGGGAGGGATGGCGGTGGAGGGGTATATGGGAACCCTTTGTGTTTGCTGCTGCATTTTGCTGTAAACCTGAAACAGCTCAAAAAATGTTTACTTTTGGAAACATACATACAAAAGATCTCAGGGAAGTTCTCAGGGAAATTGATAATTAAGTTGTAGTATATTTAAACAATGTTAAGTATTCACAGTAAAACTATAAACATATCAACAAAAATAAATCCCAAGAACATAATGTTGAGCAAAACTAAAAAAATCAAATTACAGATGGATACACAGTATGATACTATTTATGTCATGTTACAACATTAAAAACCAGTCTATAGCTAATACTAGAATATAGACCTATATAGTAAAATTCTAAAAAAATTCTAATAAACACTAAGTTCAGCTGAATGGTAGTACTTCTTCAGGGGAATGGGCAGAATAAAATCAAGGCAGGTTCCTAGATGGCTTCACCTGGTTGTGATAATTTATTTCTTAGCTGGGTATTGAAACATGGGTCTTTATTTACTTTTTTAAGATTTTACTTACATATTTGAGAGAGAGACAGAGAGCATAAGCAGGGGGAGTAGCTGAGGGAGAAGCGACTGCCTGACATAGAGCTCGATCCCGGGACCCCAGGATCATGACCTGAGCACAAGACAGATGTTTAACCA
>NW_023192756.1:0-1165 GCF_002007445.2 Ailuropoda melanoleuca
AAAGGAGAAAACGTGAGGTCCAATTGAGTAAAAGAGGAGAATGACAAATGTATAGAAAACTTTAGAAAACACTGGACAGTGTGGTTAGCTATATAGTATAGGACCAGATCTCACACTCCACAAACCCAAAGCATTACAAAAGATACTTTAACTGCAAGAAACAAACTGATTTGAGCTAGCCTAAGTCAAATAGAGGAAATCATTAAAATGATACAGAGGAGTTAAAAGGAACCCAAATGGATCCCTAAACCAGGCAAAGACCCCATCAAAAAGGAGAATTAGAGACCGATTTCCCTGATGAATATGGATGCCAAAATTCTCAACAAGATCCTAGCTAATAGGATCCAACAGTACATTACAAGGATTATCCATCAAGACCAAGGGGGATTCATCCCTGGGATGCAAAGGTGGTTCAACATTCTCAAATCGATCAGTGTGATAGATCATATCAAGAAGAAAAGAGACAAGAACCATATAATCCTCTCAACTGATGCAGAAAAAGCATTTGACAAAATACAGCATCCTTTCCTGATTAAAACCCTTCAGAGTGTAGGAATAGAGGGTACATTTCTCAATCTCATAAAAACCATCTATGAAAAGATTACAGCAAATATCATTCTCAATAGGGAAAGGCTGGAAGCCTTTCCCTTAAGATCAGGAACACGACAAGGATGCCCACTCTCGCCACTATTATTCAACATAGTACTAGAAGTCCTTGCAACAGCAATCAGAAGACAAAAAGGGATCAAAGGTATCCAAATCGGCAAAGAAGAAGTCAAACTGTCTCTCTTTGCAGATGACATGATACTCTATATGGAAAACCCAAAGGAATCCACTCCCAAACTATTAGAAGTTATAGAACAATTCAGTAAGGTGGCAGGATACAAAATCAATGCCCAGAAATCAGTTGCATTTCTATACACGAATAACGAGACTGAAGAAAGAGAAATTAGGGAATCCATCCCATTTACAATAACACCAAAAACCATACGTTACCTTGGAATTAACTTAACCAGAGACGTAAAGNAAAAGGATCTATATTCTAGAAACTACAAATCACTCTTGAAAGACATTGAAGAAGACACAAAAAAAGGTGGAAAAATATTCCATGCTCATGGATCGGAAGAATAAACATAGTTAAAATGTCTATGTTACCCAGAGCAAT
>NW_023192757.1:0-449 GCF_002007445.2 Ailuropoda melanoleuca
CTCGCAGCTCCTCTCCCTGTGCGTGCACATGGTTTGGAAATACTCAGACATCGTACGACTGTCATTACTTACCCATGCAAAGGCCACGTAATTACAGTCGGAACAAATTGTTTCTCGTGGCTTCGGTGATAACACTTTATATGTGTTTTAAACTCCTCTCCAGCCTGTTTCATTCCCATTATGCCATTTCATCCGACTAACTGGACTCGAATTGCAACAAAGAAACACACTGATAAATTAATTAAATCGCGCCCTTTTATGGGGGCAGGAGGGATGAGAAACACAGCTGCGTCGCAGTGGGTTTGTGGGTGCCTGTTAAAAACATGGAAAATCATGAGGGGAAAAAAGCCTAATCTACACCCCTCCCTGCTTCAGAAATGGGGGAAAAACAGGAAAGAAATCAGACTCATATTTTAACATGAAATATTTGAGGTGAGAAACTTGTTCAC
>NW_023192757.1:6588-7428 GCF_002007445.2 Ailuropoda melanoleuca
GTTGCAGGTGGAACCACAGTCCATGAGCTCCGTGAAAATGTGCGAGGCCCTGCCGTGTCTGTCACCAAATGTTGCCTGCATTAAAGTTTAATTTGATCTTTTTTAATATTGCATTAAAACGTTTGCATCCTGGAGTGGAATGGTTACAGCAAGTGTAAATCTGCCGTGCACACAGTGTCTCATTTATATTAGCTTTTATGTAACTTGGTAAAAGGTAATTTGCTTTTATTAATTGATTCATTCTCCCCCTCCAGTCAGGCAGGCCGAGGGGACCCTGGGTGGGGACGCACGCGGAGCTGCTCCCCCCGGACCCCAGGGCTGCCCCTCACCTGGTTGCAGGTGCTTATCTTTCAGGGACACTCTCACGACCGCCCAGGCACGTGCTGTCCGCCTCCCTGACCAAGGCCTCATTTCAGGGTGCCCTGGCCGATCGATTAGTCCGGTACTTACTACTGAGTGGGGCCGAAGCCCTTTTCGGCCTTTTGCTTTAAGCAGAGTACAAAATGACCCCCACACCTCTGTTGACTCATGGGCACCCATGGACAGCTGCACTGGCGTCAGAATATGTGGCCTGGGTCAGGCTGGCCAGCGTCGTGAGCTGCTGGCGCCCCAAAGAGACACCGCTTACAAGCCTCGGTGTGAAGGGTCTCTCCTGATGCTCCCTTGGCCCATCAGTGGCCCGACAGTGACCCAGCTTCCCAGCGCTGGCTGGCATGGACGCCTGCACCCACTTTCTTTCACCCATCTCTCCAACCACAGAAGTGCGAGGCCTGCTCCGTGCTGGCCCGTGCCTCAGTTTCCTTATTTGTGCTGGGACCTCAGAGCGCTGTCAGTCACAGT
>NW_023192758.1:0-240 GCF_002007445.2 Ailuropoda melanoleuca
CTACGAACATTGGGGTGCATATGGCCCTTCTCTTCACTATGTCTGTATCTTTGGGGTAAACACCCAGTAGTACTATGGCTGGGTCATAGGGTAGCTCAATTTTCAACTTTTTAAGGGACCTCCACACTGTTTTCCATAGTGGCTGTACCAACTTGCATTCCCAGCAACAATGTAGGAGGGATCCCCTTTCTCCACATCCTCTCCAACAATTGTTGTTTCTTGCCTTGTCTATTTTTGCCA
>NW_023192758.1:323-540 GCF_002007445.2 Ailuropoda melanoleuca
GCGAGAGAGGGAACACAAGCAGGGGGTGTGGGAGAGGAAGAAGCAGGCTCATAGTGGAGGAGCCTGATGTGGGGCTCGATCCCATAACGCTGCGATCACGCCCTGAGCCGAAGGCAGCCGCCCAACTGCTGTGCCACCCAGGCGCCCCTATTTTTGCCATTCTAACTGGCGTAAGGTGGTATCTCAGTGTGGTTTTGATTTGAATTTCCCTGATGGC
>NW_023192760.1:0-6066 GCF_002007445.2 Ailuropoda melanoleuca
TCGGCTCTTTCCATGATTTGGCTATTGTGGACAATGCAGCTATGAACATTGGGGTGCATATGGCCCTTCTCAAGAGTCACATGCTCTTCTGACTGAGCCAGCCAGGCATCCCTGCCAGACTATTTTTAAGCCTTAATTTTAAAAAACTGATTCATAATTACATTTCTAAAGCTCAATTTCATTTCTAAGTATATTTATGTGTGAAAAAATCAAAGGATATATACCAAATATCAACACTAGTGAAATAATAAGTAATTTTGATTTACTTTGTCTTTTTTTTTTTTTTAAAGATTGTATTTATTTATTTATTTGACAGAGAGAGAGACAGCCAGCGAGAGAGGGAACACAAGCAGGGGGAGTGGGAGAGGAAGGAGCAGGCTCCCAAGTGGAGGAGCCCGATGCGGGGCTTGATCCCAGGACTCCAGGATCATGCCCTGAGCTGAAGGCAGACACTTAATGACTGAGCCACCCAGGCGCCCCTACTTTTTGTTTTTTTCTTATCTATTTTTCAGTGAGCATGTAATTTTTAAAAAAGGTTTATTTATTTTAGAGGGAGAGAGAGAGTGTGCAAGGGGGGAGGGGCAAAGGGAGAGAGAGAGACAGAATCCCAAGCAGACTCCCCACTGAGCATGGAGTACAATGTGGGGCTTGATCCAAGGACCCTGAGATCACAACTCCAGCTGAAATCAAAAGTCAGATGCCCAACTGAGCCACCCAGGCACGCTGAGCCTGTAATTTTTTATATTTAATTTTTCTTTTTGGGGGGAAACTCAATTTGGTGAAAATCAAAGCTCCTATACTTTTTTTTTTTAAGATTTTATTTATTTATTTTTGTGACAGCGAGACAGTGCACACCCATGAGTGGGGGAAAGAGGCAAAGGGAGAAGCAGATTCTCCACCAAGCAGCAAGCCTAATGTGGGACTTGATCCCAGGACTCTGGGATCATGACCTGAGCTGAAGACAGACACTTAACCAACTGAGACAACGAGGTGCCCCCCTCTTCTATACTTTCAAGTAGAAGTATACATATACTATTTCTGGAATTCTTCACCTTGAATTTTACTGTAATACTCTCTCAAATGATCTCCTTCTAGGTAAATTATATCAGATATTAACAACAGTCAAATTCAACTGGTTCAACCTAGATCCAAACCATAACTGAAATTAGATCAAATTAAAAACAAGTAAACCCAAACTTGACTGCCACCACTTATCCAAAAATGACTTATTTTTTGAGTAAAAGACCTATAGCAAGTGATTCTTTAACAGCACTAGGTTGATTCTCTTGTCATATAAAGTACCAAATAGTCACAACAAGAGGTATTTGACACTGATAACGATGTTGTGAACCTGCCCCTTACAAAATAAGTTACACCTGTTGTGTTAAAGAACTTCAGCTTTAAGAACAACTCGACTCTTTACAACATCTCAGTTCTAGACATTTCCAGGTTGGAAGGAATAGGCAACGGATCCAGGAAGGGTGGGGTTTTGCAACTGCAATTCTACCCAATGGCAAGTTATGAAACCTGATTTTCAATTTCCTCATCTGTAAAACAAATATAATAAAAATCACCTTGTGACAGTGCTCCAAGAACTGGAGATGATGCATGTTTACTTCTACAGTAAATATTATTATGATATAACTGGTTTGCTTGTAAGATAGATATTAGTTCTTCCTTTCAATGCTAATGCTATAGAGAGACTCCACTGTACTTAATATAAAAATGCATATCTAAAAATAACTATCTGGGGGTGCCCGGGTGGCTCAGTCAGTTAAGTGTCTACTTTCAGCTTAGATCATGGTCCCAAGGTCCCGGAATTGAGCCCACGTTGGGCTGTCTGCTCAGCGGGGAGCCTGCTTCTCTCTCTGGCTGCCGCTTGTGCTCCCTCTCTCTCTGTCAAATAAACAAATAAAATAAAAATAAAAATAACTATCTACCTGTGGGTGCCTGGGTGGCTCAGTCTGTTGAGCTCTGCCTTTGGTTGGGGGTCATGATCCTGGGGTCCTGGGATTGAGCCCCTCGTCAGGCTCCCTGCTCAGTGGGGAGTCTACTCCCTCTCCCTCTGCTCATGCTGTCTTTCAAATAAATAAAATCTTAAAAATAATAAAATAAAAATAACTATCTGCCTGTGCATGTACAGGTTGGCTGAATCCTGGAAGCAAGGAAGTTGGTTTTCCAGCACCTTCCTTCCCTGCCTAGTACTGAGTCTACTTCATGTTGCTTCTAATAGCCACTACTATGACATCCATCCCCAAAGTAGGACAGTCAGGCTGCATGGGCTTATAAGGTTCTCATTCCCATGTACTCACTCCTTCCTCCCATTTCTTTCAGGGCCAGTCAATAGATAAAGTAGGTAGATGGAGAGATGCCGGTTCATTTTACTGATTTTCAAATTGGCAACAGAGCTACAGGCAAAAGCAACTAGGAAGAACAAAATCATTTAATTAAATACTAATGAGTCAAGTTGAATTCTGCATCTCCAAGCATAAAGCCAAAGGAAAACTGCATTTTGTATTAATAATGCTTAATTTGTCTTTTTCTTTTAGAAAAAGATTTTGTTGGGATACCTGACTGGCTCAGTCAAAGAAGCATGCAACTCTTGATCTTGGGGTCATGAGTTCGAGTCCCACACTGGGTAAAGAGATTACTTAAATAAATAAAACTTAAAAAAAAAAAAAGAAAAAGATTTTGTTGATGTCTCCCCTCCAAACTACCCCTCCCCCACCTTCTCTGCAGTGAAGTGACAACTCTCTACTTAACACCTGTGACTGAGGTTTCCAATATCATTTGAGGAGAGGAGATCTTAATCACAAAGTGACAGTTCAACCCAGTAACCTACAACCATAAAACAGGCACCTGGCAGGCAATTTTTGAACATGAGAGCAAATCATTTTAAATAAACTAGATCCAATGACCAAAAGAACATGAAGGAGTTATGATTAGCTACGAAGAGAGATCCACTTCTACAGGCCACCAGGACAGGAAGGGAAGCACTGCAGAGATCCTGTACACAGCCCCCCTTCGGTGCTTGTACAGTCCTTACCTGACAGTCAAAGTCCTGGAAGTTTCGTGTACCAGTCTGTCAACAGAAGGCAGAAAACACAGTCAGTTTCCCCATGTGGCTTCCCCAAATGTGCAGCAAATTCAGTTCACAGTGCAACCAGTGCACGTGCAGCCTCTTGGTTGCCATAAAACTAAGATGGTTCTCATCAAAAGGCTTCAGAGGCAGGGTGGGCTCCTAACATATGTTAGTAAAAGGTGAGATTACACTTTGGCAGGCTTCGTGTGAAGATAAAGGAAAGGAGCCCGGTTGTCCAGTTAAGTTTGTAACTTCCTGTTTCCCTACCTAAAGAGAGCAATGAGAACTTGTGGGAAGAGGGTAAAACATGGATCAGAGTCTTAGAGCACACTCACAACCCACCTAGGAAGTACCTGGAAAAAATGGGGTTGAAGGCCAACCCTGAGAAGAGCAAAGGAAGGCAGGAGCCAGGGTGCCCAGACCCAGGAATTAAAGGATCAAGAAGAGAACAAAGATATAGATGGATGAGAAATGGAAGACCTCGGGGCGCCTGGGTGGCTCAGTCGTTAAGCGTCTGCCTTCGGCTCAGGGCGTGATCCCGGCATTCTGGGATCAAGCCCCGCATCAGACTCCCCCGCTGGGAGCCTGCTTCTTCCTCTCCCACTCCCCCTGCTTGTGTTCCCTCTCTCGCTGGCTCTCTTTCTCTGTCAAATAAATAAATAAAATCTTAAAAAAAAAAAAAAGAGAGAGAAATGGAAGACCTGTAAAATTTTTTTTAAGATTTTTAAAATTTATTTGTCAGAGAGAGAGAGCACAAGCAGGGGGAGCAGCAGGCAAAGGGAGAAGCAGGCTCCCCGCTGAGCAAGGAGCCCAATGCAAGACTTGATCACAGGACCCTAGGATCATGACCTGAGCCAAAAGCAGATGCTTTTTTTCTTTTTTTTTTAATTTTATTTATTTATTTGACAGAGAGAGAGACAGCCAGCGAGAGAGGGAACACAAGCAGGGGGAGTGGGAGAGGAAGAAGCAGGCTCCCAACAGAGGAGCCTGATGTGGGGCTTGATCCCAGAACGCCGGGATCATGCCCTGAGCCGAAGGCAGACGCTTAACGACTGCGCCACCCAGGTGACCCCAAAAGCAGATGCTTAACTGACTGAGCCACCCAGGCGTCCCGGAAGACTCGTAAATTTAACAAGGGAAAAAGGCAATGTCACTGAAGGAGGGAAAGACAGACAAAACCGGATTCCTAATACACTGGCGTATCTGCTGCATCTCGTGAAATTGCTTGATAGGAAAAAGGACAAGTCACTGAGTCATTTAAAAAGCAGAACATAGTCAAAAGATCCAAGAAGAATTCACCAAGCCTCTAAAAACAGATTTTATCATAGTAATGTTTGACTGAAAAAAAAAAATCAATGGCAATGACTCAAAGGCACTTTTGTAGCATTTCAGATGCTAGAGTTGCAAAATATGTGACCTAAGAGTATATAAAAAGGATAATGAATGACGTGTTTTAGAGGAAAAATCCATTCTGACTTGGTCTTTCATAAAATAAAAGCCCCTCCCCGGGAAAAAAACCCTTTCATTATTTAGAAACTATTATCATAACATATTCTCTTCTGTCTAGAATGGCTTCCGGTAGAACTGCTACTAAGCACCTTCCCAAAAGCTGCCCCTCCAGCCAGAATCTAGATATATGATCCCAACGGAGCTTGAAGCAGTCCCACACCCCTTCAAGAAGATCCTCTTAGAAACAGTTCTGCATTGGGGTGCCTGGGTAGCGCAATTGGTTGGGCAGTTAACTCCTGGTTTCAACTCAGGTAATGATCCTGGGGTTGTGATATCGACCCCTGCGTTGGGCTCCGCGCTCAGCGTGGAGTCTGCTTAAGACTCTCCCTCTCTCTTTGTCCCTCTCCACATCTAGGATAAATGAATAAATCCTAAAACAAAACAAAACAAAACAAAACAAAACAAAACAATACACACACACCCCAAGATATAACCTGTCCTCTCCATAAGAGTAACTAGAAGAACCAGCTGAGACGGTCTAGAGTGGCACTATCTACTATGGTAACCATTAGCCACATGTGTCAATTAAAATTTATTAAAACAAAAAATCCAGTTTCTCAGTCACATTACTCACATTTCAAGTGCTCAACAGACACACGTGGCTAGTAGCTACTGTATTATTGGGTGGTGCGGATAAAGAACATTTCCATTATTGTAGAAACTTCTACCGGACAGCACTGATCTATAAACAGAAAGATTCTGAAAGAATAAGGCTATGGATGAGCACACCCTTGTTTCTCTAAAAGTGGCAGTAAAGCCACAGATTACCAATCACAGAGGGAGGAGGTGGCACTGAGAACAGAAAGAGAGTGGTACAGACTGCTAGTCTGAAGTATTATTCCTGGCATGAAACCAAGTTCACAAAATAAAGTCTGATGCAGTCACACCATGGAAAGACAAGATACCATGCAGATGGGACTGGGTAGCACATCTCCAAAGAATGCTGCCATTGGCAAAAGGATCATCGTATTCCACGGCTCCCACTAGTCCCACACAATACCTGAGAACTCTTTCAGAGAAGACATTGCGTTTAACTTCTAATTAGACTGTGAGAAGCAAAAAGTAGGGCCCTCTCATGGACTAGGGTAGATGGTTTCAGTAGGATATGATCACTAAGTGAAAATAAATTAGGATACAAGTAGTCTTTACACTTCGACCTCAACTACATGAATATGCACCAAAAAGACTAGCAGAAAAATACCAAAACATTAATAACAGCAGCTATTTCTCAATAAAGAGATGATGGATGATTATAATTTTCTTTATACTTCTCTACAATGAGCAAGTACCTCCTTTTTGTAACTAGAAAACTAAAAAAAAAGGATTTGGTATGTTTCCAACTTGGTATTTTGTGATATAAGATTTAAAGATTCACTTATCTTTTGAGGAATAATGTATAATGATGTGAAAACAGATCATATTAGGGCTTCGATCTTTTTTTTTTTTTTTAAAGATTTTATTTATTTATTCGACAG
>NW_023192762.1:0-1682 GCF_002007445.2 Ailuropoda melanoleuca
GGAACATAAGAACTAGGAAGATCGGTAGGGGAAGAAAGGGATAAAGAAAGGGGGGTAATCAGAAGGCGGAACGAAGCATGAGAGACTATGGACTCTGAGAAACAAACTGAGGGCTTCAAAGGGGAGGGGGGTGGGGGCATGGGATAGACTGGTGATGGGTAGTAAGGAGGGCACGTATTGCATGGTGCACTGGGTGTTATACGCAACTAATGAATCATCGAACNGTTATACGCAACTAATGAATCATCGAACTTTACATCAGAAACCAGGGATGTACTGTATGATGACTAACATAATATAATAAAAAAACATTAAAATAAAAAAAGAAAAATAGAATGATTATGGGATTTTGGCATAACTTTACTAAAATGTTATTTTTATGTAACCTTGTCTATAAGTTCTCTGAAATTTAGTGTTTTGAATTATGAAATGTATTTAATAAAACCTGATTAAAACAAAAACAAACAAACAAAAAAAGAAGCAAGCCTGCTTGTAATGATGTGACAAAGTGAGGTGATTTATGTAAAACTCCCAGACAGGGCCAGGCATTGAATGACTACTCAGAATTGGTCATAATAGCCATGCAAATCATACATGAAAAAAAATGTTCATTCATTCATTCTTTTAATCTTTCAATCATTTGTTCATTCATATCCAGTACAATTCAGATCCCTCCCTCCACTGCCTTTAGATCACCAGGGATGAAGGGTTTGTTCCTGGTCTTGGGTGACACACGCTAGAACTTTTGGTTTTGGCTCTTTTGCTCCACCATTTCCAGCACACAGTGCGATGATATATTACTGATTTTGAAAAATGGGATTTGCTCTGTTTTACTTACACCAGAGTTGCCTCCAGATTCTCTTTCTGCAGCCGATGCAGGCTGATTGCCACCATGGTCTTTCTGTGTGCTTTCTTCTAATTGGGGAGTTTATAACTGGGGCCTAAGGGATCAATACTGGTCCCTCAGGAATCTGAGATTCCAGGGGCTGAGTTGGAATTGGAATAAACAATGGTTAGTGGTTATTTTCTGCTGAAGAACATTTAAGCTTTCTAGAAAGGATAAATTTAATTCACGTTACTGTCATTAGGGATGTGTGTGTGTATTGCCTTGTTATAAAACAACTCTTTAAACATTTTTTTCTTTTTATAAATCAGGTTGAATAATTTTTTTTTAAAAAGATTTATTTATTTGAGAGAAAAAGAGAGTGTGGGGAGGGGCAGATGGAGAGAATTTTCAAGTTGACTCCCACTGAGCACAGAACCAGAGGCGCGGCTCAATCTCACAACCCAAGAGATCATGACCTGAGTTGAAACCAAGAGTCAGAAACTTAACCAACTGAGCCACCCAGGTGTCCCAGGTTGAACAATTTTTAATATGTCAAAGAATCTGTGTTTAGATCTAGAAAGTTGACCTTGTCACCATAATCAACAAAAAACATGGTTATCTGAAGAAAAGAAATCAAAGCTACTCTAAATTTAGGGAAGTAGGCCCCTAATGTGACTAAAAGGGTTACTACTATTTGAACATATTTTTTTAGTATTATGTTCAGTTAGCCAACATATTAGTTTTAGATGTGTTCAAGATTCATTAGTTGCATATAACATCCAGTGCTTCTTTTTTTTAAATTTTATTTTATTATATTATGTTAATCACCATACAGTACATCCCCAGATTCCGATGT
>NW_023192763.1:0-1581 GCF_002007445.2 Ailuropoda melanoleuca
CACTAGTCCTACTAAATGAGATCTCTGGGGCTAGGGCCCAGGCCTCTCTGTGTCCGACAGGGCCTTGAAAGAATGGCTTAGAAGTTTTTATCCCCCAAGGCACACACAGAAGCACTTTACCCCTCAGGGATTCAAACGATGCAAAAACAAGTAGGTGGAGCCCACGTCCCAGGCCTAAGGGATGTTATCCTAAGCAGCTGAGTGCAAGTCAACAGCCGTCTGGCCTCCGTGTGCTCTTCTCAGCTTGGGCAGCAGCGTTGCTGTATGCAGGAGAAGGAGCCCAAGTTTGGGAGTTGGGCTTGGTTCAGACAGTTCCCCCACCGCTTACTGTTTGAATTAATGTAAGACCTTGGGCAAGGTACAGATGTCTCTCAGACCCCTGTTTCCTTTCCTGAAACTGAGGACAAATCGGTCAACCTTACAGGATTTCTGTGAGAACAAAAGAGCTGGAGGTCGCGGGGTGAGCGGTGTGCAACACGTCGGCAGGAGTGTGCGTTCTTCTCCCACGCCCTCCCTACAGCTTGAGTGATCCCTTTATAATCTTGCTGAAACTGGTACTTGCTCAGCAGATATCTTTCCAAAACATGCATTTTATGTTGGTGCAGGATAATTTGTGAAGTGGACTTGACTTTAAGAAGTTCTAATGCACTTCCTATATGTCTGTCACCCTCCCTCCTGTGTGGACCACTGCAGTAACGTACACTGGCTAGACTTGCAGAAGAGGGCCAGAGAGCGAATAAAAAGGGTTAACAAATAGAGAATGACCCTATTTTTTGTTTAGAAAAATTGAAATAAGATTGTATACATATAGAATAATCATGTATGCAAAGAGAAGGCTATAAACCATATTATTAACAATAGTTTTGTCTGGAGGGTGCAATTATAGATGATTTGTATTTCCTTTTTGTTTCTTAATAAATTATATTTCTTTAATTTTAGATTCACAGAAAAATTTCAAATGATAGTACAGAAAATCCCCGTAATCCCCAATCTCAGTTTACCCTTAACTTTTTACATTAGTATGGTATGTTACAATTAATGAACCAATATTGAAATACTATTATTAACTAAAGTCCACACTGTAGTCACATTTTCTTACTGCTTACTTAATGTCCACTTTCTGTCCTAGGATTCCATGCAGCATACCACACTACATAGTCGTCATGTCTCTTTATGCTCTTCTTGGCTGAGACAGTCCCTTGCTTTTGACGACCTTGACAGTTTTGAAATATACTGATCAGGAATTTGAAGAATGTCTCTAGATTGGGATTTGTCTCATGTTTTTCTCATTATTAGACTGGGCCGATGAGTTTGGAGAAGGAAGACCAGAGAAGTAAAGGGCTGGTTTCACCCCCACGATATCAGAGGCACATACTAGACTTGATTTACCACTGTTGGTGTTAACTTCAACGTTGGCCCATGTGGCGTTTGTCAGCTTCTCCTCTGTAGATATTCAGTCACTCTCCACCCCCTTTTCTGTACTACACTCTTTGATTTCCTTTTTATTGTTCCACATTACCCAAACTTCTTTTTTCTTTCAAGGAGCACAGTTACTTTGATAATCATTTTGGGAAAAAAAAA
>NW_023192764.1:0-969 GCF_002007445.2 Ailuropoda melanoleuca
ATCCCAGAATGCCGGGATCACGCCCTGAGCTGAAGGCAGACGCTTAATGACTGAGCCACCCAGGTGCCCCAGAAATGAAGCTTTCTTAAAAGACTGATATTTTAAGTCTAATATTCATTGCCAGAACATAACCTACCAACCCTGAGTAATAGAGGCTTTGATGGGGCAAATCTGTATGAAAAGGGTGTTCAGCTTGAGCTTTGTCAAGAATAGTTGTTATTTGGAAAGAAAAAAAAAAGCATTCTAGGCTAGGATATGCAATTTGAGCAAAAGGAGAAAACGTGAGGTCCAATTGAGTAAAAGAGGAGAATGACAAATGTATAGAAAACTTTAGAAAACACTGGACAGTGTGGTTAGCTATATAGTATAGGACCAGATCTCACACTCCCCAAACCCAAAGCATTACAAAAGATACTTTAACTGCAAGAAACAAACTGATTTGAGCTAGCCTAAGTCAAATAGAGGAAATCATTAAAATGATACAGAGGAGTTAAAAGGAACCCAAATGGATCCCTAAACCAGGCAAAGACCCCATCAAAAAGGAGAATTAGAGACCGATTTCCCTGATGAATATGGATGCCAAAATTCTCAACAAGATCCTAGCTAATAGGATCCAACAGTACATTACAAGGATTATCCATCAAGACCAAGTGGAATTCATCCCTGGGATGCAAAGGTGGTTCAACATTCTCAAATCGATCAGTGTGATAGATCATATCAAGAAGAAAAGAGACAAGAACCATATAATCCTCTCAACTGATGCAGAAAAAGCATTTGACAAAATACAGCATCCTTTCCTGATTAAAACCCTTCAGAGTGTAGGGATAGAGGGTACATTCCTCAATCTCATAAAAACCATCTATGAAAAGCCTACAGCAAATATCATTCTNATATCAACAAGAAAAGAGACAAGAACCATATAATCCTCTCAACTGATGCAGAAAAAGCATTTGACAAAATACAGCATCC
>NW_023192765.1:0-555 GCF_002007445.2 Ailuropoda melanoleuca
AAATGGATCCTTCCATAGGGCCTCCAGATAAGAATGCAGCCTGTCAAAACTTTGATTTTAGGGGCGCCTGGATGGCACAGTCATTAAGCAACTACCTTCGGCTCAGGGCGTGATCCAGGCGATCTGGAATCGAGCCCCACATCAGGCTCCTCCGCTGGGAGCCTGCTTCTTCCTCTCCCACTCCCCCTGCTTGTGTTCCCTCTCTTGCTGGCTGTNNCTCTTGCTGGCTGTCTCTGTCAAATAAATAAATAAAATCTTAAAAAAAAAAAACTTTGATTTTAACCCAGTGAGACCCATCTCAGACTTCTCATTTCCAGAACTCTAAGATTATAACTGTGTGTTATTTCAAGCCACTAAATTTGTGGTAATTTTTTACAGTACTAGAAAACCAGTACACTACTGAAGGACATTAAACTGTTTCCAGTTTAGGATAGAGCCAATTATGGATAGAGCTGCTGTAAACATTTATGTACAGGTTTTTGTATGAATATAAGATTTCATTTCTTCAGAGAAAATACTCAGGAGTGGAATTACTAGATCATGTGGTAAATGTAT
>NW_023192766.1:0-959 GCF_002007445.2 Ailuropoda melanoleuca
TGGTCACATGGCCAGTTTTTCTCTTTTCTACTACCCCCATGCCACTTCTCATTCCCTACATCTTGACAGAATTTCTAGAGTAGAGGAACACAAAGCTTGGGTAGCTTCACTCCCTCCTCACTTCCATTAAATAACTACTCTTGGCACCTTAACACCCTACTACCATACTGCTTTCAGAAGTAAAAAGTATTTTCTTTCCCCAGTAGGAAAATGGCTCAGAATGTATTTCTTTTTCTAGATGTTCTCATTTGTTGCTGATTGGATTACATTGAAAAATTCTGAAATGGAGTTTTGAGTATAGAATATTTACCATGGTGTGTCCTTGGGACCAGCACCTCTGGATGGCTGGCAGAAGCAACAGGATTGGAAAGAAGGATCTGTTGAGCTGAGACACGCACCCAGCAAGTCTTAGTCAACTCCACAGGCATCTCTGGAAGTAGAATGGCCCCTCAGAGTTACCCTGACTTGGGCCACGATGGCAGACCTCTATATTCTCACATCAATCAGTCATCAGATGTGGGCATCCTTAGCAGGGGCATCCCATGGGCAAGAGGGCTCTCTGAGGCTGAGGCAATCCCGAGTGGCTGACAGCTGATGGCTGTCTGCTGGCAGCATTCCGAGTAGCTGGAACAGGAAGGAAGGAGATCTGGGTGGTGCACAATGTCCATCAGAGCCTGCCCTTGCTCCATTCAGATTCACATTTCAATACACATTTAGGAAGCAGCTCTTTAGGGTTCTCTTGACTTCCCTTCCTGGGTTAAATTACAAACAGCATGTTAGTGAGACACACTATAGCCCAATGCTATAGCTGGCCTCAGGTTCACAACTTATCCTTATTGTCTCCGGCCTCCACTATTGATTCTATATCGATTCTAATATATTCTCACCTTGCATTTTTGTTGGTCTCAGTTGCTTACCTGATGGTATGACCCGTACCCTCAGCCTTAAGTTGTCTCAGC
>NW_023192767.1:0-1411 GCF_002007445.2 Ailuropoda melanoleuca
AATATATGGAAAAATCAATTTAACTTAACATTGTTTTTATTGCAGAGTTTTAAAGGATATAAATTGGGGGAAGACCTTACAAGTTCTCCTTTGGATCCTCAAAAGGGCCAGTTGGCTCATGAGCTTCCTAGAAGTGCAACTTATCACACTGGGAAGGCATCTAGTTTGACAGGACCCTATCTGTAGTGACCATTTCGTGGTCCTGGGAAAAGGCCTATTATGTGGTGTCAAGTCCAAAGGAACAAATGCTTGATGTAATTCTACTCAGATGATAAACTGACCAATATAATCTGTATTTAAAGTCTTATTTACGGGACCTTTTGGTTTCAGCTCAGATCATGATCTCAGGGTCATAAGATTAAGGCCAACATCTGGCTCTGCACTCAGTGTGGTGTCTGTTAAAATTTCTCCCTCTTCCTCTCCTTCTGTCCCTCTCCACACTTGCTCATGTTCTCTCTCTCTCTAAAAATAAATTTTTTTAAAAAAGCATATTTTCTAAAATGCTAATGACTGCATACTGTTCCATTGAATTCTTTCTCTGGAAGGAAAGTTTGGATAATTGTAGCTTCTCAAGGGGAGTGATATCTATGTTATCTTTCCATGGGCTGATAATTTTCAGTGATACTTTCATTTCTGGATCTAATCAGTAGATTCAGGTCTGGACAGTAAAGCTGCCAGGGTGGGTCCTTCCTTACCTAGAGGTAGTCTTCCCCCCCAACCCCAACTCCCTTTTCTCATCTAGATGCCTGAAAGCTCTTCTCATGTTTACCTCTGGTGCCACACTCAGGACTCTTTGGTTGCAAACGAGAGATAGTAGTTCTGGCCAATTGATAATAAAAAAGGAATTTCTTGAAGGGTGAAGGTGAACACACAGGTTTGGAGAGAAGGTCCAATCATCAGGCTTGGAGCAGACAAGAGCGATGCAGTTCCAGGTAGTCTTGGTGGCAGAAATACCTGTACGGTGTGGCCCAGGCTGAGCTCTCAAATGAATTTCTCCAGCCACTTTCAGTCTGTTTGTATTGCATGGCTCATGATTCACATTCTGGGAGAGGGATACCTGGTTTGTCCGGCTTGGTTAAGGGAAGATAGAACCTCTGATCCAGTGATTGTCCCAAAGAAATCCAAAGAATGTGAAATAGGTGATAGGCAATGAAGATCANGAAGATCAGCCAATATCCAAAACCCCTGTGGATTAAAAGTGCAGCAAACTGCTGTGGCCCTGTGTGCAGCCATAGGAGGTGAATTTCCATGCCTGACATTTTATCCTGGGCACCTCTAACTCCTTGATGCTTTCATTCAGATTATCAGAATTCTGGTAGAGTAGTAGTCGACTCCTTTTGATGTGTGATGTGATAAAATTATGGACTCTCTAAAGGTCTTGTCTGCGAATCTGGATCCTATAGGTGAATGA
>NW_023192768.1:0-2114 GCF_002007445.2 Ailuropoda melanoleuca
TGTCTCTTGGTTTTGTCGACTCTTTCCTTTGCTGTGCAAAAGCTTGAAGTCCCAATAGTTCATTTTTGCCTTTGGAGACATGTCTAGCAAGAGTAGCTGTGGCTGAGGTCGAATATAGGACTCTGTTCTCCTCTAGGATTTTGATGGATTCCCGTATCACATTTAGGTCTTTCATCCATTCTGAGTCTATTTTTGTATATGGTGTAAGAAAATGGTCCAGTTTCATTCTTCTGCATGTGGCTGTCCAATTTTCACCATTTGTTGAAGAGATTGTCTTTTTCCATTGGATATTCTTTCCTGCTTTGCTGAAGATGAGTTGACTATAGAGTTGAGGGTCAATTTCTGGGTTCTCTATTCTGTTCCATTGATCTATGTGTCTGTTTTTGTTCCAGTACCATACTGTCTTGATGATTACAGCTTTGTAATAGAGCTTGAAGTCCAGAACTCTGATGCCTCCAGCTTTGGTTTTTTCAACATTCTTGTGGCTTGTTAGGGTCTTTTCTGGTTCCATACAAATTTTAGGATTATTTGTTCCAGCTCTGTGAAAAAAAATTGTTGTTTGATAGTAATTGCTTTGAACGTGTAGATTGCTTTATGTAGCATAGACATTTTAACAATATTTGTTCTTCCAGTCCATGAGCATGGAACGTTTTTCCATTTCTTTGTGTCTTCCTCAATTTCTTTCATGAGTGTTCTATAGTTTTCTGAGTACAGAATCTTTGCCTCTTTGGTCAGGCTTATTCCTAGGTAACTTATAGTTTTGGGGGCAGTTGTAAATGGGATCGACTCCTTAATTTCTCTTTCTTGGTCTCATTGTTAGTGTATAGAAATGCAACTGATTTCTGTGCATTGATTTTATATCCTGCCACTGTGTGGAATTCCTGTGTGAGTTTTAGCAATTTCGAGGTGGAGTCCTTTCGGTTTTCCACCTACAGTATCATGTCATCTGCAAAGAGTGAGAGTTTGACCTCTTCTTTGCCAATTCAGATGCCTTTTATTTCTTTTTGTTATCTGAACACTGAGGCTAGGACTTCTAGTACTATGTTGAATAACAGTGGTAATAATGGACATCTTTGGTAATAGTGGACATCTTTGCCATGTTCCTGACCTTAGGGGAAATGTTCTCAGTTTTTCCCCATTGAGAATAATATTCACTGTGGGTTTTTCATATATGGCTTTTATGATATCTAGGTATGTTCCCTCTATTCCTACACTGTGGAGAGTTTTAATCAAGAAAGGATGCTGTACTTTGTCAAATGTGTCTGTGGATTTCTTTTTACTCCATTTTTTCCCTTGATAATCTGTTGAATAATTATGTTCTCTACTCTACCAAAATATCTCACTCTACCCTTCTATTCAGTTACCAGATAATCTGAAATCTGTCTCAGGATATGTTTTATAAGATTTAAAGAGTCTTCTGATAGCAGAACACATCACAATGACACTCGGATGAAAAGGCCGTTTTTGTAACTTTTAGCTATAAATTAGAGAAAGATGCCAGTCAGGGCCACATAGGGAGTTCCACCTATGAGTAGAAACAAGCTGGAGTCGTAGGGGGCAGCTTAAGAATGGCAAGAAGGGTTGGGTTAGCTGGGTTTCACAGACTCCCTGTAGATTTTCTACTTAAAATAAATTCTCAGGCTCAGTGGCACAGCGGCTTCCCTAGTTGTCTAACTTGAATCCAGGTTGATTAAAGCAGGTGCATTGTGGCACAGAGTGTGAGATATTGATAAGGCAAGTGGTTGAGGTAGATTTAATCAGTAGCTCATGAAGGTGAAGTGATCAGTCTATAGCTGGGGTTTCAGAACTATGTCAAGAAGAATTTAGGAGAGAGTGATGTCAGCAAGATGGTGGAATAGGAGGCTCCAGCCCTTGTCTCTACCTGCCCCCAACAAAATCGATGATTTAACTACTATCCACAGTTGAAAGTAGCTCTGGGAGAGCTTAGAATGCAGTTGACAAGCTGCAGTAACCCAGTAAAGCACAAGGACTGGGGATGGCAGCATAGGAAACAGCAGGAGGCATTCTACCTGTGTCACCTCATTCTCCAGACCAACACAGCCTAGCACTAATCCTCTTGGCTATGAGTTCCCCCATAATGGAAATGTTTAGAG
>NW_023192769.1:0-2583 GCF_002007445.2 Ailuropoda melanoleuca
CAGAAGACAAATTTATAGTCAAGACATTTTAATTCTAGGAGCTTGGGTTAGACTAAAATTATTTTTGGAGATTACTCTACACTGTATCTCATACAGATCAACTAATTCAAGGAAGATTTATCTCTCTCCATTCTTAATGCAATTATAACCAAGCTCTCAAATTAAAATGTGTAAGAATATGGATGATAGTTCAAGAACTTAATGCTCGAGTGAGATTGTCTTCATTGAGCTTTGCAAAGTAATAATGGGGCCAGACAATGTACGTAAGTGACCACACAGAAAGTTCATGTTGAGTCATGGTTCACATCAGTCTCTGACTTCTTTCCTAAAATCCCAGCCAGAAGGTTGTGGAAGTTACTTCTTGTGGTGGTGGTTGTCGTCGTCGTCACTACCGTTGTTTCCTTGTGGTGAGATATATTTTGTATCTCTTAGAAACTGGAAGAAAAACTAACTGGTGTCAATGCTGTGTTCCCTATCTGTAAAGATGCTTCCCAAGACCACAGCAGCTGCATTCACCAATACTGGCCTGAACAGAGCCATTTGAGGGAGGAACTCACAGAATGATAAGAGGAATAATAAATATTTTTTCTAACAGCTTACATTTCCTGGAAACCCACTTTTCGAGGCTTCAGTGTTCGAACACAGTTGGCCATTATGGTACATAGGAAATAAATGACTCCCCTTAGTTTTTATTTGACTAGAATCAGATTAATATTCAAAATATTTAACAATCAGTGTCCTACAAACATTGAACAATCAGAAAAGATGCAGGCCCGAGGGCTGGACCTAGGTGGTAGTGGACGTCCCCTGCTTCATCAGAACTTAACTCCTGAATTGCTAGATGGCAGAGAGGGGGGCAATGGATGAAAAGGCTTGTCCTGCTCCTGGAAAGCAGCTGAATAAAGCCCTGACTGGAAGTGGAAGTTAGACTACTCTAAATGACCGGGCTGACTTCAGCACAGCTAGACAGTACAGAATTACCATTACTACTGGTGGAGGGGAAGGCCATGGTCATAGCAGTGGTAGTCGTAATGCAGTAGTAACAAAAGCAGCAACCGCAGCATTTAAAGCTGCTTAAGCAATTAAGCGAGTGAGCCAGGCTTATCTTTATTATCTCTAATCATCAAAATAAACTTGCCAGACAGGTATCATCTATAGTCTAGAGATAACGACACAATGTTTCAGACACTTTAAGTGACTTGCTCCAAATCATACAACTAGTACATAACAAAGTCAAGACTGGGGCCCAGGGCTCTCAAGCCTACATTAGGTCTCTTATGCAATATTGGCTCCTCCTATGAAAAAAAGGAATTAAAGACTGATGCTAGCCACCTGGAGGTTCGCATTTCACAACAATTCTGACACGTGCTTATACAACTTATAATTCTATAATAAGCTTCTGCAATGAAAGAGCAAAACTGTAGTTCACATGGAAAGGTTTATCTGCAAGGTCTAGNAAGCATAATTTATTTAACCATTCCCCTATCTTTGGAGAACAGCAGGCCTTGTCAGGAAATAAATGGTTATGTAAATAACAGGACCCGAATTAAGTGCAGAAGATTAAGAACCCCAGGTTATTCCTTGGTCTCTGCAAGTTAATAGAATCCAGGGAGGCAGGACAATCAAATGCGGTATTTTCATCCCTTAGAAGGATCAATTCATATATGTATACATTTAGAGTTTTTGCTGATGTGTTATGCTGAAAGGTGACCCCAGAGTGAAGTGTTTAAGACAGAGCCTCCTTACCAAAATGTGAGTCACTCTTGTATATGTTAAGTGTCAGAAACCACTACCCAGAGAATACAAATGGAACTCAACTGGGCCCATCAACACCCAGCTTCTAAGAAAAGTAGATCAAGCTTTTATTCCCCAAATTCATGATAGTAAACAAATATGAAAATTTAAGCAGAGGGGGGTGGGGGATTGGGCTATCCCGGTGATGGGTATTAAGGAGGATATGTATTGCATGGAGCACTGGGTGTTATACGCAAACAATGAATCATGGAACACTACATCAAAAACTAATGATGTACTGTATGGCAACTAACATAACATAATAAAAAAAAATAAATAAAAAGATAAAAAAAAATTGAGCTGAAATTATTGTCAGTTATTGCATTTGGTTATTTTTATCCTCTAAGTGATGGTCCAATTTTAAAAGTGGGTTTTCCGGTTCCAGAATGCATAAATGGTATGATGCTGCAGCTATGTACATGAAGAGGCACCCATTCTTCTCCATATACATTACTTAAATTCAAAGAAAGGACTGCATTTCTTACCAGTGGCTTTGGCTCGTGGAGGGTTTTGTGATTACACATACATCAGCTGGAATACAAACAGAGCAGCTCACTTAGGAATCAGAAGAGAGCTGAGGCACTCTCATGGAACAATGTTTTCAAAGGATGGTGAAAGAGAAACAGCCAGCAGCACACTAAAGTGTACTGCTGTCATTAGAAAGGAACTGCCCAGCCAAGGGCTACATTTCCCAGTCTTTCCTGCATCTATGTGGGGCCATGTGACTTGTTTTGGCCAATGCAATAAAAGCAGAAGTGGAGTATGTACCACTTCTGGACTAAGGGTCAA
>NW_023192770.1:0-270 GCF_002007445.2 Ailuropoda melanoleuca
GCAGAGGAGGGAGGAGGCCAGGGGACAGTCCCCAGCAGCAGCAGGAGGAGGGCAGGACCAAGGAGGGGGCTCCCAGCCTCCAGCCAGAGGGGAAGGTGGTCCCACTTCTGGTCCTGGAAGGATGACAGGGAAGTGGCATCAGCTGAGCCCAGTGGGGGGCTGTCCCAGGAATGGGACAAAGTGCCCCCTCTGTCATCCAGGCCTCCGTGGACTGCTGGTGCAGGGCACCCCCCAGAGGGCCTGGAGTGCTGGCGGGGGAATCAGCCACAG
>NW_023192770.1:341-1831 GCF_002007445.2 Ailuropoda melanoleuca
AGGTGTGCTTGTGTGTTATGCCTTCATTTGCACCCACATGTGTAGCGAGTGTTTCTGCAGCTTCTCCCATGTCTTTGGTTCTGTTCTGGTGCATGGGGTGCACTGATGGAGAAAATGACCCAGTGAGGCCCGAGGACCCCCAGTTCTTACGTCCTACCTAGTGAGGGACAGGCCGCAGAATCAAGAACAAGGAGACAAAGAATAGCAATCTCTGCTCTGCGGAGAATTCCAATAGGGTGACAGCGAACGGGGTCAGAGGCCACACCCAGAGGTGACCTTCAGGCTGAGATGAAGGTAAAAGAAGGTAGTCTGGGAGGGCAGGGGGCAGAATATTCCAGGCAGAGAGCACAGGAGTATAAAGGCTGAGGGCTGTCCTCCTGGGGCTNCTCCTGGGGCTGGGGAAACAAGGCAAAGGTGACAGGGCAGGGGGCAGGGGGCAGGGGGCAGGGCCACTGCAGAGACTCTCCCTAGTGCAGGGTATAGACACCAGGGGGAGGTGTAGACCTGGAGACAGGGTAGTGGCTGGGCAGGGGCATGATGTGTGTTTTGCACAGATCTGCATGACTGTGGGGATAAGGGAATGAGGGGTGGGGGAGACAAGGGCCTGCATGGAGCACAGCGGGCTGGCACTGGTGTGGTCATGATGGAGATGGAGGAAGAGGACAGATTGGCGCTGGGTTTGGGCAGTAGGGGGGCAGAGGCAGGAAGAAAGAATNGGAGGAGAGATTGGAGCTGGGTTTGGGCAGTTGGGGGGTCAGAGTCAGGAAGAAAGACTCCTTCCTTTTGTAGGATCGCTGTGTGTTGTCTGGGCATCCTTTTTTTAAATTCTTTATTTTAATTTTTTTATTATATTATGTTAATCTCCATACAGTATATCCTTGGTTTCTGATGTAAAGTTCAATGATTCAGTGGAGTGGGGCGTGGAGCAGGCCTGTCCACTTTTGCTCCCACTGGGTGTCCACCATCCCTGAAGGCCCTCATGAGCAGGTGTTCTCACCTCCCAGCTGCTCCCTCAACGGGGACCTCAAGGGCAGCTTGGGAGTGGTTGGAGTGCAGGGTGAGGATGCCCAAGGGGACACACGTCCTACCTGATCCAGCCGATGCTGCTACCAGTGGGAACCATGACAAACAGCACGTGTCCTCCCACAGAGTCACAGGCCACAGGAGAGAGAGGCTCAGGGACTGGACGTGCTCATGACTGTGTCATGTGCTCTCTAACTGTCCCTGCTGTAGGCTGGGGTGGGGTGGCAGGGCAGGAGGGCTGTCTGGAGGAGGTGGCCTCTGAGCTGAATACTGACTGATGTGCACAAGTTACCGACGGTGCTTTCACACTTTAAGGAGTGTATGAATCTCCTGGAGACCTTGTCACAGAAAGATTCAGGTTCCTCAGGTCATGGAGCTGAGACCCTGCACGGCCCTCGTGTGCTGTCTATGCTGGGACCAGACATGGAGTAGCAAGGATCCTTAGATGAGGATGGGTTAGGAGTGGG
>NW_023192771.1:0-4933 GCF_002007445.2 Ailuropoda melanoleuca
GGTTACAGGAGCAAGACAGTAACAGAAGCAAATTAGTTGGGCTAAATAGAACAAGCTGCCCTCCTAAGGAGGAGGTGTGATTTCTCACTTTTTATAGAGACATAGTTACAAATAAGCATTTCTCTTTTTAACATCAATAATAGCAATAATAAATAAGAGAAGAACGATATCATTGACAAAGACAGTGTTCCCATTAGTCCTCACAGTTCCTTCATGCACACTAGAAAAGGGCATTTTTCCAAGAGGAAAATGCCTTGAACTAGTGATTACTAAGGTCACTTTAATTTGAAATCCAACAGAGCAATCAATCCCTTGGGGAGTGTGCCAGGCCAGTGGAGCAGGTCAGAAGATATATATTAGCCCCTCCATTTTGAGAAAGCACTCCAGTTTCTCAAGAAATTGTGTGTCCTTTGGACTTACCTAAGAACCACTTTCCATATAATTATACCATGAGAAAGTGTTTCGATTTCCTCCTTTTTGTGAATTTGTGTAACACTGTTCAAGCCCAATCCTCTAGCACCTAGAGTTTAGGCCGGAACATTCTATTCTGTGAATAGAGCACTCTCCCCCAGATTGTCATTTCAATCTAGACTAGTGTCTCTAATGTCCTTTTGGCTTTTCATTGGTATGGTGCTCATGTCTGATTCTTTTTCACCTTTTGGCACTACACTTTTTTTCTAATAATTTAGCTGCTCATATGGCTCAGTTGTGTGGTATGATTTGATTCAGGTGGACTCAGGAACTATCCAAGTTATTTAGGAAGCATTAATAAATAACAGAGATGTTTGCTTTATTTTTCTTTAAGAGTTAAGGTATGAAAATTTATGCAGTACAGTAAATGGAAAGCTTCCCATATACCTTCCTAAGCTATCTCTTCCCCCATCCTCCCATTTGAGGTAATGGTTACACATAAAAATCATCATCATCACCATCATCATCATATTTCTCTCTCATACTTACACACACAGTCCAATCATCACTAAGCCATTCTCTACCTTCCTATTTTCCCTGTCTCAGCCCCAGGCCCTTGCTTACATGTATGTGGTCCCTTTCCTCCACATTTAAACCTTGGACTAACACAAGACCTACTCATTCCTCGGTGCTCTCCCCCCAGGAAGTATTAGTTCATCCCATTCTAATAGTTTGAGATGAGATTTTATCTCCTTGGAAGGTTGGTAAATACAGTTCTCTACCTCATTATAAGAATTATGCACTAATTTTAAAAAATGAAAAAGGAGAAAGATAAATTTTGACATACCTTTTCAAGCTATTCTCTGGGTTGCATTTCTACTTTATGAACGCCTGCTTCTATATTTGCCAGTAATAAACCAGCCAACGAATCCCAAAAGAACTTGAAAGAGATACCATTGCCATGAGACTTAGAATAAAACAAGAAAGTTCTCTTTCTAGGTGTCAAGCAGTTAAGTGCTAAGTCATCTAGAGTTCTCTGTTTTAGAAAGCAAGACAGTTGGACATAAATTAAGTCTCCTATCTTTGTTGCAGTCATAGAAGGAAACTGTTCCTAGGTATGAGGATTTATTATTCATTGGTGAATGTCACTTTTTTAAAGCTACTGAGCTCAATTCATGTAGACTGAAAGATGAGAAGGATTTATTTACAGACCAAAAATGAGAATTGGGGGTTACAATTATTCAATATTTTGTTATAAAGCCTGTAGTACATACCATTTACTTTTTAAAATCAAATGTTTCTTAATATTTTAAAGTTATAATTATTTAACTGCTTATGGAAAAAGAAGTTGGATGGTCTAAAAATTATATACTTTATTAAATTTCATTTTATTAAACATACTACTCAGGCTCATTTTAGTCTCTCTTCCTGGTTTCTCCTCATCTTGATGATCTCCGTAGGTTCCAGAGCTAGATCTTGAATATTTTCCCCTCTCTATTTCCACTCATTCTATGGGTAACTGTCATCCAGTCTCTAACTTAAATAATATCTGTGTGCTGATGTCTCTCAAATTTACATCACCAGGCTAGCTTTTTGCCCTGAAGTCCAGATTCATTTATTCAACTTCCTACTCAATATCCCCACATGAAAAAATGTGTTAGTACTACCTTTGAAATATATTCAGAACTCATCTAGTTCTTACTTCCTCCACTGCTGACATCCTGGTCCCAGCAACTATCATCTCCAGCCCAAATTACTTCAACAGCCTCCTAGCTGGTCTCACTGTTTCTGCCCTTGTCCCTATTCAGTTCTGTAGAAATGATTTGTTGTTCCATTCACCTTTTCTTCATAGTCATTGCTCCACTGGGACTCAGAAGGGTTCGGATGCATGTACACTACCCACCTCTCTCCTTATTTTTACCTGGGTTTTATCTCGCCTGCTCTCTGCACTGTAGCTAGCAATGCCCTCTTTGATCTAAAGCAATCCCTTCAACAAAAATGGAAATAGAATATTGGCCTTCTGGATTACATGGTCATGTTTTTGAATATAATTAGGATATAATACATTCATTGGACTGCTTTATAGATAAAGAGGATTACATTTAATGAAATACATTGGAAGAGTCAGATGAAGGCTATTGGCTCAAAGCTGTTGATTTAATTAAGATGCCAAGTTAATGCTAACTGAAAGAAAAGTTCCTCTTCCTTGTGGAGACTCATAATATTTATAGTATTATCATTGTAGCTTCCCTGGCTGACAAGAAAAACTTTAGGAGCAAAATCGATGACAAACAAGGTAGAGAGGAAAAATTTACTGTAGCTTTGGTATTGGAAATGCCCAGCTAAGGAGAAAAAAAGTCTCAATACACTCTATAAAGTAATAACAATAATAAATTGAAGTCCAGATACCCCCTTCATGGCTAATTGAGTGTGTTCTAACTGATTCATCCCTCTCAATCATACCCTCAGTCACCCCACTTCCAAATTATATAAGCAGCAAAAAGAAGGTAAGGGAAATCAAGATCTAGATCGATCTATCTATCTATCTATCTATCTATCTATCTATCTATCTATCATCTACCTACCTGTCTACCTATTGAAGTCAAAGTTGTTCAGTTTTTCATATATCTCCCTATAGGAAGAAGGATACTAGTCTTTTTCTCTTCAAGACAAGTTGAGGGGGAGGGCTTTAGAAGAATCCCTCATAGAGAATGGAGTTGCCTGGGAGGAAGAGGAACAAGAATCCCCAGGTAGATATCTGATTATACAGTGTAGTACTTGCTGATCTGTCTTTTGTGCTGATTGAGCAAGAGAAAGAAAATTGGTGAAAATTGACAGATTGAAAAGAAGGAAAGCCGTTTAGTTCAAACAATTTGGCAAGTCAGTAATGTGAATTTCCTGTGCATACAAATGAATACCAAAGAACGTACTTGAGATTGACCACCAAGCGAAGGAAACCCAACAACCTGAGACCATATGGTATACTGCCAGGGATGGGAGTGAGGTGACTGGAAAAGATTGAGCTTCTCCTATATCAGGGAATTATACAGTGAGAAGCTACCCTTCCCCACTGTTGACCTTTCCAAAGGACTCATTTATTCTCATGGAGAACAAACATTTTCCATATCCAACAAATAGAAGGCATCAGGGAAGAGTCGGGGACAATGAGGAATACAGCAATAGCCAGGAAAAGACTGACAGCACAATCTGCCCATCCCAGCCCTAAGAGACCACAGACGAAAGGACCTAAAAGGAAGAAGAGGGAGATAAGATGAGGGGGAGACTATTCTAAGTGCTGAAGTGAATGGAGGAATGAATCATCAGCAAGTGCTAATCCTCCATCAGCACCCTCCTCCCCACTCTCCAGGCCTCTCTGGCCATTGCACAAGGATGCATCTTGGGTACATGTGTGGAAAGGATAAATAATAATTTTGCTTTGGATTGGACCAAGTTTTTAAATACTGAAAGTTATGAAAACATTAGAGGATCTGCCCAACATTTATTTAAGGAGATCGAGATTTGGCAGTGCATTTTTGAAGGCAGTATTTAGAAGGAAAGAAGGAAGGCAGGAAGGGAGAAAGGAAGGAAAGGAGGAAAAGGAAACGGTAGGGAAGAAGGAAGGAAAGAGAAACCCATTTCTGTTTTTGTTCCATCAGTTTCAGAATATACCATAAAATGCTTACTCAAGCATGAACTTCCTTGCCCTCAGCAGAGAACTCCCTATATAACTATGGCTTATGCTCCTTCCTACTCTCTAATAGGATATCTGAGAAAATTCCTTGAGTGAATAGGATAGGACCGAAGTCCTTGGAGAATCGTCTGAAGGCAAGTCAGGATCCACATGCCTGATGAACTTTCCCTTTGAGGATAAGGAGTTTTCTCTTTAATTCAATTAGCCTCAAAGGATAGGAAACCCTTCTCATTCACAGATATTGCATTCTCTTTGGAGGGAGTTCTTCTGAGAGAGGAATTAGAGTAACAATCTGATGCATAGACCAGAATTTATTTGCGGTTCTCATTGAAAGAATGTTTGTACATCTAAAGATAAACCCCACTTTTAATTACATGTTTATGTAGTATTAAATTCCATTCTCCTGAAGGGCTACCACAGGGAAACTGATGTAATAGCAGTCTGCAGGGTTCTGCTCCCACTCTCTGTGGAGCTGAGTCTGGGAGAAGGGATGAAGGGTTATGGAGATGAAAGAAGGTGCAGAGCTGTGATTGTTTTTTTGTAACCCTGGCCCTTTAATTCATGTGTTCCTGGCTTCCTCTTTTTATCCTAGATTCAGAACCAATACATTTCTCATAATTTTCTTTGAAAAATCATCCAGTGTGCTGAGGTTAAAGAGAGTCAGTGATTACTAACCACATGTATATCCATAAAGCAAGTTAAAAAAAGGGTCGGGGGGTGGGGATGGAACCCTCATTGTTTGAAAATCCCTGAGATGGTGTCTGGATTTTATCATGCACAACTCCTCAGAAAGGCTATCTATCAGATGAAATGTTAGAATGCTCACTTTTT
>NW_023192772.1:0-856 GCF_002007445.2 Ailuropoda melanoleuca
AATAGTCTACAGTGCCCTGGGACTTGCCTCAATTATTTCCATTCATACTTAAAGAAAAGTTTTAAGACATATGAAACATATTCTGGGTACAGTCAGAATTTTGGTCACATCTATTTTGCGATCCTGTTTTTAGCTAGAAATGATAAGGTGATGCCTAGGTTATGTGACATTAGAGATTATGGGTCAATGAGCTGCCATAATCAACTGCAATATCTCTCAGAGTAGATAATTCAGAATAAAATATTCAATATTTAATAAAAATTCCAGAAACATCTCTAAAATCAACTTGCCTGTGCACACACCAACTTGAAGGACTTCTTAGAGTTCCAAAAGAAAGAAACAGCAGTTCACTCCTGCAGTATAAGGAGCTGAAGAGATACACCCTAGCATCCAATCAATCAGTGTGCCACAGAGATCAGACGCACCATGTTTCTGATTCAAACAGTGCTCTAGCCAGGGAGAGACCACCATTGTGGTCAGCACATAGTCACTGTGGTTTGTGCACACTGATTTTATTTTGTGAGAATAAATTGATTTATGACAGGGTAAGTGCAAGTGAAGGAAAACTTGTTGAATATCGAATCACCTCACCTGTATTGCTGTCTAAATAGAACTGTGTGTATTACNGAATCACCTCACCTGTATTGCTGTCTAAATAGAACTGTGTGTATTACGCCTTGTGATGATTTATTGCTGCACGTTTTAGGCAATTTTAACAATTCTGTCGTAAGACAGTAGGACTCTAATGTCTACTTTTAATTTAAAATAGCAAAGTAACAGATTTTAATGTATTATAAAAATATTCATTTTCACTATATAAGTTTTGAGTCCTTGAAATGTCAGTACATTTCTGCAT
>NW_023192773.1:0-1075 GCF_002007445.2 Ailuropoda melanoleuca
CAAGTGAACTAGAGAAAGCAAATGACTGTTCCTTGGAAAGACCCAAGACCTGAATTTCAGTTTGGCACTTAAAGTAAATCTGAAAGGAAAGCCAATGAATATGATAATAGGCTATGTCGTCCTTACTCCAAGGTGCTGTTTCTTTGCTCCTGCTTTATCACATATAAAAGTTGGCATTCTAGGGGCACCTGGGTGGCTCAGTTGGCTAAGCATCTGCCTTCAGCTCAGGTCATGATCTCAGGGGCCTGGGATTNCGGCATCAGGCTCCCTGCTCAGCGGGGAGTCTGCTTCTCCCTCTCCCTCAAACCGCTCTCATACTTGCTCTCTCTCTCTCAAATAAATAAACAATATCTTTCCCCAAAATGTTGGTTTTCTTGGTTAATCATCAGCTTTGTCAACTGATGGAATATGCTTTTGCCTTTTTCTTTGTTACCTCAGCTTTGTAAGTTACAAGATAATGTCAGTTTTACATCTACTTTAGAAGACATTTACCTATAAAGCTTGCAATACATTCACTGACTATACCTTGGCTTTTACCGTCTCCATGCCAACATCATATTGGCTGGAGTGTTTTAGGGATAATGTAGTGTTTCCTGTTTACCTTTACCAAAGATGGTTTCACCTATGGATAAAAGCAGAGCGGACATATTTGAGAAGTTTTACGAGGAAAATCCCTAGGGGAAACCTCATACAGACTAAGTGCTCCAGCACTTCAGGGGAGCCACTCTGCAGTTGGCTGCAAGCTGAACAAAGCTTGGATTTAGTACTTTGGAAGCACTGTTGTAATTCCTTAGATATCACATCTTTAGCATTCCCAGAACTCTTGAATGTTCCTCATAGATCTCCATAGATCTCCTTATTTACCTTTATGCTGCACCTGGAAAGAACTGTTGGCACTTCCNTCCATGCCAACATCATATTGGCTGGAGTGTTTTAGGGATAATGTAGTGTTTCCTGGTTACCTTTACCAAAGATGGTTTCACCTATGGATAAAAGCAGAGCGAACATATTTGAGAAGTTTTACGAGGAAAATCCCTAGGGGAAACCTCATACAGACTAAGTGCTCCAGCACTTC
>NW_023192774.1:0-3774 GCF_002007445.2 Ailuropoda melanoleuca
GCACTTAATAGACTACAGTAGAGTACAAACATAACTTCTAGATGCACTAGGAAACCAAAATATTTGTTTGACTCATTTTATTGTGATAATTTTCTTTATTGAAGTGATCTGGAACTGAACTGGCAATATCTCTGAAGTATGCCTGTACGTAAATTAAATATATAATAATTATTGGCACATTGTTATTTGTACTTCCATTTACTGAATTTTGTTGAAAGAAGGCCCACTAATTTTAGAACACGAAAAAAAGGTAATAAAGGTTAACTGTTATTTGTTGGGGAAGTGTAGTATAGAAAAACATAGAAATTAGAACAGCTTAAATTTATTTGGGAAATTTAAATAACATAATTCATTGCCTATTGCAATTTACTAAAATTTAAATATGTGTTACAATATCCTATATTCTGAATTACAGTGTTCATGGGGATATAGTGAAAATATGATAATCATATGTCAGAGGCAACTATAAAATGGGATTTTATCTAATATCCTGACAGAAATATGTATGCATATCATGTGTTATTTCAAACAATGTTCTAATGCTATTGTAGAAAATATATTTAATTTACGATGAAACATATTTTGAGATGACAAATAGAACAAAAGAAAAAGTTTGAGGAAAAGTTCAACTCAAGTGGAAGGTTAGAACAATAAAATGTATGCCTTTAGTTCCTGTCTTTTCTTGGTATGAGATGAAAATTCACACTGACATTTCCAGCAACAATCACAAAAAGAAGGAAATGGAATCAATTACATGCCATAAAATGGCTATAAAATTAAAACAACAGCAACACAACCAAGTTGGGCTGTGGCCTAAGAGAAGTTTTGACTACTCTACTGCCAAGGCTTGAAGGAAACAAGCATTCCCCCTGGACACACATGCTTTAGATCAACTATTTAGTGTGATCAACACTATCTAAAAATATACTCATGATAAATACAAAATGAAGGTCAAAAGAGATATTTCTTTTGTTACTTAAAACAGATTTATGGGGGGAAAACAGCATATACTTTAGTTTCAGCAGCTCCCTTGGCCAAGGGCAGGGATTAAGGGGTTAGAAACCACAGGGTTTTGGTGTTTTCTTTTTGTTGTTGTTTTCAATTTTTAAAACAGAAATTTTAGTAGGATCTACTTACTAAGGTAGTTCTAGGAATTAAATGAGATAATAAGCTTAACTCAGAACCTGGCATACTAAACAGCAAAATATATTGGTTATTATTATACATAAAATGATATATTATTCTTTCTTTAGAAATCTACCCCAAAATGTTATTTCTTTCAATAATTCTTTCAAGATGTTTTGTTTGGCACTATGTTCACAGGGATACTCATGGAATAAGTACATTAAGTGTACCAATACTGTGTGATTACTAACTACATAACATTAGGCTTTCCCAAGGAGGCATCTACATTATGATTAGACTTAAATCTGCTTATGAAAAATGAGAAGCCCAATGGACCATGAACGTGAATAGAAAGCCACCTTTGTCTACAGGGAGTGGTAAGCTGGGCCAATAGAAAACCCCCTGGCAGAAACTAGTGTGAAAAAAGGTCTGCTTCAGAAAATAACATATATGAATGGACATCTATTCTCTGTTATTCTATGCCAGAAAACATAGTCATATTACTTAAGCCCAGAAAAAAAATGAAATAATGTATACTAAATAATTAAACTAAAAATAGTATATATTGCTATAATTTACCACACATATACATTTGATCTATGATACTTCCACACGCCTAAGAACTCTAAAAATGATCATGCAAAGAATTCTACTCCTCAGATCCTTAAGCACATATAAAAACTAACTAAAAAATTAAAGAGAGGGGTGTCTGGGTGGCCTCAGTCAGTTAAGCATCTATCTGCGGGTTCAGTCATGATCCCAGGGTCCTGGGATCCAAGCCTGCATAGGGCTCCCTGCTCAAGTAGGGAGTCTGCTTCTCCCTCTCCCTCTGCCCCACCCCCCTGCTTGTGTGCTCTCTTGCTCTCAAATAAATAAATAAAATCTTCTTTAAAAAAATTAAAGAGATATGTATACTAATAAAAAGTAATAAAGAGTAGGATGAAAAGAATGGTCCACAGATTCCAGGGGGTACAAAAAACAGTGCATTGTGATGGAGAAAGTGTTACAAATGTGTATATGACCAAAAAAAAAAAAGCAAAAACAAAAAACAGACTTTAATAATACTCTGATTTTTGCCAATAACATGATAGCTAGTGCATGTGAGTTAACCTAAGGGAAAAGAGTGAGTAGGATGTTCTCACTTTTCCTTTTCCTTTTAGTACATTGAGATTTGTGGGTCTTTCTAATTCAAACTAAAAAATGCTACCACCAGCAACAACAAAAAACCACCATGGGCAAGAGATATGAAAAAAAATCATTCCAAAGAAATTTGGGTTCAAACATAATTCTAGTTATAGACACATAAGTAAAAAATATAGGAAAAGCAGATTTGATGCTTTTTTATACATCTGATATAAGCCCACCATCTACTGAACACAAGGCAAACCACAATCAAATCAGGGCCAATAGGAAATGGGCTAAAAATTTCAAAATACTAACAAGTCTCTTAGAAATACAGATTTTCTAGTAATATGATAAAAAGTGTAACTTTTTCAAAGTATATTATTCTGAAAAATTCACTAATCTCATTATGAGTCCTTTAAATCATTATTTTGAATCAGTATTTCAACTCAAAGTTCTACTATGGATGTTTTTATATTATAGTTAATACAAAAAATAAAAACATAATTTTTACATAAATAAATATACATTTGGGCTGAAACATCAATATTTCACTAATTTGGATGTTTAATCACATAATTGTGAGAACACTGGTACACATGTTGGAGTGAGTAATTAGCCCTACCTGGAGGTCAATGTCGTGGAGGAGGATGGCTTACAACCTGGGACATGAAGAACTGAGGGTTGCACTGGTTCAAGGTGAGCTATCTGACTGAAAACATGATGTGCCAAAGCGAAGAACTACATTGTATACATAAGAGATATGAGCTGTTTAGGCAGGTATGGCATAACAGACTGCATGAATATGCATTCTTTCGTTTAAAGATCACACACACACACATATTCCTATTATCTTATGTTCCTTTGTTATCCTTCCTCAAAAGCTGCTCAAACAGAACAATTAAGATGTTCTTAAAAATTTTTTTAAGAGGGAGGGATGTGAGGGGCAGAGGGACAGGGAGAGAGAGAATCTTAAGCAGTCTCCACACCCAGCATGGAGCCCAATGCAGGGCTTGATCTCATAACCCTGAGATCCTGACCTGAGCCAAAATCAAGAGCTGGATGCTTAAATGACTGAGACACCCAGGAGCCTCAGAGTCAAAAACTTTAAAGGTAGAGGAGTTCAGATGTTTATCGAAGAGGATGGTTTTCAAACACTTGGGCTTTTTCTTTTTCTTAACAGCTTTATTGAAATATGATTGACATCCAATGCAATTCATACACTTAAAGTGTACAATTTAATGTTGTTCAGTATCTTCACATACATGTGCCAACAACACCACAGTCAGTTTTAGGACATCTCATCACAAACTGTTTTCAGTACAAATATTTCTTTGGAAAAAGTGAAGCCCAACTTGTGAATGCGTAAGAAGGACTTTTGGTTCCTGTTCTCAAGTAAGGAGCTTGGAAATCACCACTCTGTCCTAACAAATAAAGGCTGGGCAGACTGAAAAATCAATAATTCTTCCAGGATTTTTGAGAGAGGGTAGTTGTAACTGCTAGCTTCAAGTTTGGAGAGATCGACAA
>NW_023192775.1:0-578 GCF_002007445.2 Ailuropoda melanoleuca
AACTGAGCTAGTAATAATACCAATTTGTCTGTGAAGGTCTTGCTGCTCTTCTCTTTACACTAGCAAGAGACGCACGGGCAGGCGCTGAGTGAGGAAACCAATGTATGTATGCATTTTAATAGTTTTAATTATGATTAAAATACATACAGAATGCTGCCAGAGAAGAAAGCCAAGAGCCAGGATTTGGAAACTCCTAAGATTCATTGAGCCAGAGAATGATCTTTAGACACTTTGGTAAAAATAACCTTTCCAGGAATGGCAAGTCTCATAAAATGAAGACTGCATTTATCAATGCAGAAAACTGCCCACATAGATCTAATTTATTTTAGGCCTGCTGATGCTGTGGTTCCTATTTTCCTACAATCTAAGGGTCTGGCAAATAAAATCATAGGAAAAACGTAGTGAAAAATGTCAGCAAAGACAGAGTTCTTTGAAGCCGATTGACATANCTCTTTGAAGCCGATTGACATAGAAGTGGCTAGAATGACAAAATTTTTTTTTAAAGATTTTATTTATTCGACAGAGATACAGACAGCCAGCAAGAGAGGGAACACAAGCAGGGGGAGTGGGAGAGGAAG
>NW_023192776.1:0-1484 GCF_002007445.2 Ailuropoda melanoleuca
AATTATTGAGACAATCATATAATTTTTTATTGTTGCTTTTGTTAATGTGGTATATCACACTGTTTTGTGGATGCTGGATCAACCTTGCTTCCCTGGAATAAATCCCACTGGATCATTATTTATGATCTTTTTAATATATTGTTGAATTTGATTTTCTAATATGGGTTGAGGAGCTTTTACATCTAGTTCATCAGGATNCAGGATATTGGCCCATAACTTCTTTCAGTGTCCTTCTCTGGCTTTGGTAATAGGGTGATGCTGGCTTTGTAAAATAAGTTTGAAGTGTCCCCTCCTGTTCTATTTTTGGGAAGAGTTTGAAAAGGGTTGGTATTAGTGCTCTAAATGTTTGGCAGAATTCACTGGTAAAGTTTTCTGATGACTTTTTTTTTGTTGGGAAGTTTTTGATTATTGATTTGATCTCCTTACTAATAATTGATCTGTTCAAATATCCTTTTTGTTCATGATTCAGTCTTAGTATCTTTTAAAAAATATTTTATTTATTTATTTGAGAGAGAGAGAAGGAAAGAGAGGGAAAGAGAGAGCACAAGCAAGAGGAGCGGCAGAGGAAGGGGGAGAAGCAGGCTCTCCATTGAGCAGGGAGCTCAGCTCAGAACTCGATCCTAGGACCCTGGGATCATGACCTGAGCTGAAGGCAGACGCTTAACTGACTGAGCCACCCAGGTACCCCTCAGTCTTGGTATCTTTCTAATTTTCTAAGATATTATTTTAGGTTGTCCAATTTTGAGAGTATAATTGTTCATAGCAGTTTCTATAATCCTTTGCATTTCTGTGGTATCAGTTATAATGTCTCAATTCATTTATTTTTCTTTTTTTAAAGTTTTTATTTAAATTCCAGTTTGTTAACAAACAGTATAATATTAGTTTCAGGTGTACAATATAGTGTTTAACAGTTCCATACATCACCGTGTGCTCATCATAACAAGTGCACTCCTTAATCTCCATCGCCATTTCACCCATGCCCCCGCCCAGGGTGACTGTCAACTTATTCTCTACAGTTAAGAATCTGTTTCTTGGTTTGCCTCCATCTCTCTTTTTTCTCCCTTTGTTTTGTTTCTTAAATTCCACATATGAGTGAAATTATATGGTATTTGTCTTTTTCCAACTGTCTTATTTTGCTTAGCATAATACTCTCTACCTCCATCCATGTTGTCATCACAAATGGCAAGATTTCATTCTTTTTTATGGCTGAGTAATATTCCATTGTATATAGATATACCACCTCTTCTTTATCCATTCATCAGTTGATTGACACTTGGGCTGTTTCCATAATTTGGCTATGGTAAATAATGCTAATATAAACATCATTGTAGGGTAGTTCTATTTTTGCCTTTTTGGTGAACTTCCATACTGTTTTCCAGAGCAGCTGAACCAGTTTGCTATTCCCACCAACGATGCAAGAGGGTTTCCCTTTCTCTGCATCCTCATCAACACCTGTTTTTCCTTGTATTGTTGATTTTAGCCAT
>NW_023192777.1:0-633 GCF_002007445.2 Ailuropoda melanoleuca
TTAATATGGGGACTATAAAATCAATATACAAAAATCAATTGCATTTTTATAATCAGCAAAAAAATTAAAAATGAAATTTTACAAATAGAATAAAGCATGTTATGAAATAGTACAAAAAAAAAATTTCAGATTCTAGCCCATTTCTGACAATTGCAACTTTCCCCCCCTTGTGAATCCTGATAATAAATACTGTAGAGTTAATTATCATTCAGGTGTACACACTCAGGGCCTCTCCCAATTAAAAAAATCATATATATGTGAAAACCCACAAAACTATGATGATAAAATCAGATAGCATGTGTTTGATTTCCTGCTGCCATGTGGATGAAATAATGAGAAGGAAACAGAAAAATATCAGCATTCAATGACCATCTCATTGACAGTACAGAAATGTGATTGCCTTTTATTTCAGGTGAATGGATTAATAAAGTACTACCCTGTTAAAAAAAATCAAATAAGATATAAATGAATGGATAGAGAGTCAGTGCCCNGTCAGTGCCCACAGCCTGGAATACAATATTGTTAAGATGTTAATTTTTCCTAACTTTCAATGTAATTCCAGTCAGAATCCCAATAACATTTTTAAAACATATTTTATTTATTTCAGAGGGGGAGAGAGAGAGAGAGAGAAAG
>NW_023192778.1:0-612 GCF_002007445.2 Ailuropoda melanoleuca
ATTACTCTGGGTTGTGCTCTTTTTCCTGCTTTAATTCTGTAATTTCTGGGTGATACTGGAATCAGTCATAGATATTACAGTGAGAGTCTGTATTAAAATCAAATATAATCCTTCTAGTACATCTAGCATGGAATCTTGAAGTACCATGAAACACGGTGTGAAAAACACCTCAAATATCTGGAAAGACAATTATTAAACTTCAGCTATAGTTTCACTCTTATAAGTTTTACATATACCCAATTTTTTTTAATAAAGATTTTATTTATTTGAGAGAAAGAGCAGAAAGCACAAGCGGGGAGAGGGNGGAGAGGGTGGAGAGGGGGAGAGGGAGAAGCAGACTTCCTGCTGAGCAGGGAGCCCAATGTGGGGCTCAATCCCAGGACCCCGAGATCATGACCTCAGCCGAAGGCAGACACCTAACCAACTGAGTCACCCAGGCACCCCAACATATACCCAATTTCTATCCTTGGATTTTCTCAGAAGTGGTGGTTCTGGGCTTTCCCACTAGCGAGAAAAAAGGAGGAACCATGGGGTAATATAAGGAGAGTGCAGGAATAGATCACTATGTGCACATGATAGGAAAGGATTGGTAGAACCATCAAGAAGTGTAGT
>NW_023192779.1:0-883 GCF_002007445.2 Ailuropoda melanoleuca
GAGTTGACCTGAAGTGGCCAAGGTCAAGAGGATTTAGACTGTGGGCAAGATACACAGGAAAAAAGCCATGAATGAGGAGGATAACAGGTAGCCTTTTTCATTCATTCATTCATTCATTCATTCATTCATTCATTCATTCAGCATTTCATAAAGACACATTGATTACCCACTCTGGGCCAGGCTCTGCAATTGGTAATGGGAACTCAGTGATGAACACAATGCTGCCTGCAAGCTCTTCTGAGCTGATGGGCAGGATGGTTTAGCAGGAAAACATGCCCTTGGTAGGCAGTTAGGCCCAGGCCACTGTAGGGATAGTTGGTGGTTGCCCCGTCAGCACCCACACCCAATACTCCAGAGCCCGTACTCTATCCTTATACTCCACTTTACTCAGGCCCGGGGTTTGAGAGGGGCTGATAGTACTTCTGCCTCTGTAGATGGACCCCATTTGCTGAGGTTAATCACAAAATCCAGAACTACAATCAGGCAACAGGGCCCCTGCCCTGCACACCATGCTTCAGAAAGTCTAGCTCTGACACCTGCTTCAAGTATGCATTTCACTATGAGATGAGAATTTGAGTGACTGAAGGAGGGGGCAGACCTACAAGAAGTCTATANACAGACCTACAAGAAGTCTATACCTCCCATAATAGACTGCACCCTCACTGACCACACCCAAACTCCACTCTCCAGGTTGCACCGGCCTCCTTCCCAGCTCTTCCACCCAAACGCAGATTGTGCTAGCAGTGGGCACGTACCTAGGCCACATGTGGAATTTGGACACTGAAGCAAGGCTGACCACATGCATGTGAGCCCTTTGCAGTATGGGATGGAGCATGCAGTGAACAAAAGAAGGCTGGGCTATTGCCTAGAAGCCTCTGTTTGT
>NW_023192780.1:0-523 GCF_002007445.2 Ailuropoda melanoleuca
AATGACCCACTTTTAAAGTTTCCATTTGCTACAGACCCTGAAATCCTGATAAAAATTCTGCTTCAGAGGCTGTTTAATGGCCACGTCCTTTACAGTTCATGCTGTTTAGTGATTTCCTCCGTTTGCTTTTTACAGCTCCTTCCAGAGCCTTCCTCAGTCCCCCATCCTCCATGCTCCGGGGTCCTGCATCCTCATCATCCCTGCTTTCCACAGCCATCCACATGCCTTCAGCTCCTCTCCTACCCCATTCTTTGGTCACATTATCTCCTGACTCAACCTCACTTCCTCCATTACTTCCTCCCTCATGATTCTTAGTGATTTAAATCTTCACACAGATGCTGCGTCTACATCTCAGTCCTTCTGATCTCGTCCTTCATCTGACCTCAGCCATTTGCTCCCACANAAGGGATGCCCTGTTATTAGGTAGGACCCACTGGATTACACTGATAACGAGATCACCAAAAGCTCAGTGGCTGGGAACAACAAAAGGTTCATTCCTTTTCTCATGAAATTCTCCATCAGA
>NW_023192781.1:0-594 GCF_002007445.2 Ailuropoda melanoleuca
CAGAAATTCCACAGCTTCTATAGATTTCATTTTTAAAGTTAAAAAGAATCTACTTTTCATGATAAATGATGCTACCGGTAACTTCACTTGGTGGACTTTTAGTTACTTTGGTAATTTTTCCAATCTTACAAATAAGCAACACACATACAATATATATAAAATAATACTAAGCCAGTCTAATGGCTTGCATTGGAGGCCAGGGAGTTGCATTTTGTCAAACCCAAATTGAACAGAGTTGAGTTTAGGTTAATACAGAGAAAGGCATGCTCTGGGTGTGTTGTCCTTTGTAATTCTTGAAGCATCAGATGAATAGTAAAAAGTTCAAAGAGCTTCTTATTACTCCTGTAAGAGAACAAGTACATTAACTTAGTTGCACACTCTCAGGGAGTTTATCTGAAATGACAAGGAGAGATCATTTACTTGTAAATGTGGGCAAATGGCACCTGGTTTCNACATTAACTTAGTTGCACACTCTCAGGGAGTTTATCTGAAATGACAAGGAGAGATCATTTACTCTCTCCTTGCAAATGGCACCTGGTTTCAACAAAGTGCAGAACACAGGTTAACTCAAGGATTAATATGCCCAGACAAACA
>NW_023192782.1:0-3602 GCF_002007445.2 Ailuropoda melanoleuca
GCAATTAGGAAAAAGAAGCAATTGAGAAGAACTCTGGAGCCACCAGGCAGATAGGACACTCTTAATCAGTCCGTGCATTAAGGAACACAGTACGCCTTTGCCCTTGGGTGTCTCACTTCATAGCCCAGAGTTAACCCACTCTGGAAACAGAATTGGAAGGTGACCAGTATCCAAATGTGGGGCTGGGAGATCCCCAAGTGATCTCATTTTGCTTTCTTGGAAGGATTACTCCGAAGTAAACTGGCTTGCCATTGCCAGAAGCATAATTGACCAGCAGACACTTTTAACATACTTCCCAGTAACTGATAGACTAGGAAGACAAAACAAAACAAAGTACAAAAAACCCAGTAAGGATCTAGAAGCTTTGAACAACACAAATTAGAGGTGACTAACTTGTATCAAAATGAATTCAGAATTACTGGGGAATATATAGTTTTTTACGAAAGCAAATGGAAAATTAAAAAAAGAAAACCCACAAAACTGAGGCACAGCACACCTGTCTGGCTCAGTCTCTGCCTTGTGAGTATAAGCCCCACATTTGGTGTAGAGATACTTAAAACTAAAATCTTAGCAGAATGAATGAAGGAATGAAAGAAAGAACAAAGAAAGAATGGTAGAAAGAAGGAAAGAAAGGAAGGAAGGAAGAAAAAAAAAGGACTGAGGCTCAGTTTCAGTGGCTGAGCCAAGACCACATAGCTGGTAAGTGGGGAATCCACGATGTGAGCTCAGGTCCAACTCCAAGCGCTGTTTTTGATCATTCCATGCCACTTCATGAATACTGTTCACCTCATCTCATCTGATCCTCACAGTGACAACAAAGCAGCCAGGTAGGTTGTATGGTTTCCATTTTCCAGATGAGGAGACTGAGGCTGTAAGATACAGCTACAGTGATAAGTTACCAAGCCAGTACCAAAACTCAGTGTCGCTGGGTTTGGGGCCATAATTATCATAACTGAAGAGTCCAGGACTATTGTAAAATATGGGGAGCATACAGGATTAGAATTCTGGAGACAAAAATGAATAAATTGCCACAAGTCTTTCCTCTGAGGCAGCCACCTAGTATGGTTTCAGGAGACCTGGGAAAGTCTCTACCCCTTTCCCAGAGTCTGAAGTTCCACCAATAAGATAGATGCATTCCTGGCCATAACGATGCTCTCTCTCTTTCTGTCTCCCCTCCTTTCTGCCTCCATCCCTCTCTTGCTATTTTCAAAACGCATGTAGTCTGAGAGAGGTAACATGGCAAGGCATCATCAGTTCTTCACATCACAAAACTAAAAAGTACAAAAGGACGAGGAAGAGACATGTGGAAATGGGGGTTGAATGAGTAGGGTAGGGTCAACCATTTATGGTGTGCTCTGGGAGTATCAGAAGCTAGGCTTGGATAATACCAGAAGGAATACAAGGAATCCCTTTGTTAACCCAAGTTCATCTTGGACCTTTTTATCCTGGGGCTTTAAGACCCTGTGGAACATGCCCAGGCCCTCCTGAAAATCTTATACCATTGGTTTCTTGTCATCAGCAGAACAAGGAAAAGGTTTTCCCTGGTGTCTGGGGTTGTCCTGGGAATGACAGTGGGCAAACTAGCCCTGCAACTGTTCCAGACAAATCCCTGTGATCATTCATATGTGACCTCTAATGAAGGAGCAAGACACTGGGCGAATGTCCTGGTGGGACACCATCCAGCACTGTGGCAGAGTGTGGGGCCACTGGGAGGGTCTGGAGCCTGAAAGTCCTGCCTTACTTTCCACATGACCTCAGACAAACTCCTTCCCCACTGTACATCTCAGTTTCCTCATCTGTGAACTGGGAGAAGTAGTGGGCCCTCTTCACAGTTCTCAGCACATGTTCTGTGTCTCTGTCAGGCTTGAGCCTAATACTGATGCCTCTTCTCATCCCACACAAGCACTTTTGTCTCCACAGTTCCACCTTTTCCTGGAGGAATGTAGCACTCCTGTAGCTTCTCTTTCTCTCTTTGGAGGAGAGCACTTCATCGCCAATCAAAGAGTCAAATGTGGGTTCAGAGAAGCTTCAGCCACCCCTCCTTAGGAGGCCTTCGTGAGATGGAGGGTCAGACAGGAGGCAAGACCTCCTATTGGTTGAGGCCACTTTCTCTGTGGCTTTAGAAAACTAGCCCTGTTTATCCATTCTGGACCCTTCAAATCCTTTCCTCACCTACTGCCCTCAAATTATTTCCCTAGCTTTACCTGATATGTGCCTTTTCCAAGTTTATTTTTTTTCTGAGAAAGAGAGAGAGAGAAAGAGAGATTGATTGCTTGGGGAGAGGGGCAGAGAAAGAGAGAGAGAGAGTCTTAAGTAAGCTTCATACCCAGAGTGGCTATCTGCCACTCTGAGTACTGCTTGAACAGTGGAGGATGTAACTCCTCACTCTGGGGATGAGTGAGCTGGGTGATGCCATTTCCCCTGCCCATCAACACTGACAGACTTCAGTGAGCAACACAGCACCCCCAGTGGAGGCTCGAGCCACTTATGCCAAGCCCCGCCACCCTGCACCCAGCAGGTGCATTTTTACTAGGGTTAGTTATCCTAAGAACTAGCACAGCTGGCCCCTCCCCAGAAGACCAGCACAAACCCCTCACATGCAGCAACTGTATTGATCATAGAGTGCTGCAAAGCTTTAGCTCTAGGGAAAATAAGATCTAACCTCTTAACAAGCAGACCAAAGCACACTTAGTTAAAACTTGCCACTGCATGGACAAGACCCAAACACCCCACTACAGGCAAGGAGAAACTCTGCAGAAGACTAACCTGAGGGAAAGAGCAGCCAAAACATGACAGNAACAGCAGAGTGCACACTCTGAAACACTTTCTGAAGTGCCAGGCCCTGGACAGTATAGGAACCGTCCTCCTCCTCCTTCTCCTTCTTCTTCAAAGATTTTATCTATTTATTTGAGAGAGAGAGAGAGAAAGCACAAGCAGAAGGAGTGGCAGGGGAGAAACAAGCTCCCTGCTGAGCAGGGAGCCTAATGCGGGGCTCAATCCCAGGACCCTGGGATCATGACCTGAGCCAAAGGCAGATGCCTAACTGTTGAGCCACCCAGGCTCCTCAGGACCTCTTTTTAATACAGCCATCACTCTCAGGAGCAGGAAAAAAAACAAGCCCTCCTAACACGCAAAACATAGTGACCTAGACAAAATGACAAGATGGAGGAATTCACCTCAAAAGAAAGAACAGAAAGAGGTCATGGCCAGGGTTCTAATAAAAGAGATGTAAACAATATGCCTGAACCAGAATTTAAAACAACAATCATAAGGATGCTAGCTGGGCTTGAGAAAAGCATAGAGGACACTAGAGAATTTCTTTCTGCAGAGATAAAAGAACTAAAAACTAGTCAAGTCGAAATAAAAAAATGCTGAGATGAAAAACTGGATGCAATGACAACAAGGATGGACAAAGCAGAGGAACAAATAAGTGATACAGAAGATAAAATTATGGCAAAGAATGAAGCTGAAGAGAAGACGGAATGAAAAGTATTGGATCACAAATGTAGACTTAGGAACTCAGTGACTCCATAAAGCATAATAATATTCCTGTCATAGGAGTCCCAGAAGAAGAGAGGGAAAAAGGGGCAGAAGTTTTTTTT
>NW_023192783.1:0-225 GCF_002007445.2 Ailuropoda melanoleuca
GATCAAAATAACGAGGACATTTTTCAAAGAACTGGAACAAATAGTCCTTAAATTTGTATGGAACCAGAAAAAGTCCTGAATCGCCAAGGAACTGTTGAAAAGGAAAAACAAAGCTGGGGGCATCACAATGCTGGATTTCGAGCTGTNTGAATCCCCAAGGAACTGTTGAAAAGGAAAAACAAAGCTGGGGGCATCACAATGCTGGATTTCGAGCTGTACTACAAA
>NW_023192783.1:410-858 GCF_002007445.2 Ailuropoda melanoleuca
AATGGTGCTGGGAAAATTGGACAGCTACATGCAAAAGAATGAAACTTGACCACTCTCTCACACCATACACAAAGATAAACTCCAAATGGATGAATGACATCGATGTGAGACAGGAATCCATCAAAATCCTGGAGGACAACATAGGCAACAACCTCTACGACAACGGCCAAAGCAACCTTTTTCATGACACAGCTCCAAAGGCAAGAGAAACAAAAGATCAAATGAACATGTGGGACTTCATCAAAATAAAAAGCTTCTGCACAGCCAAGGAAACAATCAAAAAAAACTAAGAGGCAGCCCACGGAATGGGAGAATATATTTGCAAATGATACTACAGATCAAAGACTGGTATCCAAGATCTACAAAGAATTTCTCAAACTCAATACGTGAGAAACAAATAATCAAATCATAAAATGGGCAGAAGATATGAACAGACACTTTTCCAATG
>NW_023192783.1:982-1137 GCF_002007445.2 Ailuropoda melanoleuca
TTAGAATGGCAAAAATCAACAAGGCAGGAAACAGCAATTGCTGGAGAGAATGTGGAGAAAGGGGATCCCTCCTACATTGCTGGTGGAAGGCAGGTTGGTGCAGCCACTCTGGAAAACAGTGTGGAGGTCCCTTAAAAAGTTAAAAATTGAGCTAC
>NW_023192784.1:0-758 GCF_002007445.2 Ailuropoda melanoleuca
TTAGGTCTGAGTGAGATTAAATCCTCAAGTGATTTATATTTATTACAAGCATCCAACAAAATGGACTTGACAGGTTTATATGACCTCCAAATGAATGTTCCATAGGCCACTTATTCATCCCAAATTGATCTCTATATTTTTATATTTGCTAAACATGTTTTTCTAAGTTCCTTAATTCACTCCCCAGTCTTCCAAGTTATAAAGCTTGTAATGATCATTAACTGTTCCTGCTTCTTCACCCTTATATCCAATAATAATTAATCAACTATCTTCCCCATAATCATTGAAAGATTGATGTTAGTTTACATCCTACCACCAGACTTACTTTAAGCCTTGTCTTATTCATTGTGAAATTTTGGAAAATCTCTTGACTAATAAACCCCTCTTTTAGTCTTTTCCTGAAAGTAGTCTTAGCTGTGTACTTGAATTATAAAGACAAATGTTTAACTCATAGCTCTTTCATTATTGGTACATTTTATTTGGGAAAGTAACATAAATTNGCATAAATTCATTGAACATTATTATTACTATTATTTTTGCAAAAGTTCAGACAATAATACCTTTTTCATACACTGCATTGCATATGAAACTATCCAGGAATATCTACAACATGGTTGGCATCCCAGAAGTTGGAGTGGAATCTGCATATTTCCCTTACTCTACTAGGACACAAATTTGATCAACCAATTATCCAATTAGAAACTCAAATTTTTACCAAATGCATTATAATATTTAAGCCTTGTTCCCAAAGTTCCTTA
>NW_023192785.1:0-2457 GCF_002007445.2 Ailuropoda melanoleuca
TTTCTTTCCTAAGTTATCTAGAAGAAATTAGTAAACCAACAAAAAGTATTTATCTAAGTAGCTTATGATCTTTGACCTTACTTTTGCTTTGAAAGTTTAGATTAGGATTTTGGAATTTTTTGCGAATTTTCTTTTTTATAGCCAGATTTACTATTGCTATGTGTGTTATCTTTGACAAAGAGTGGAAATAATCTTATAGTAAATTCTGTTTCCTTACAGTCAAAGGCCGTTGGCTTGCTAGATGTGGATGTGTATGGCCCTTCAATTCCGAAGATGATGAATCTGAAAGGAAATCCAGAATTATCACAGAGTAAGTAAAAAAGAGATAGTTATAATAGTTATGCTTTTTTTTTTATTACCTCCTGAGTATCAGGCATTGTGCCATGTACCATGTGTACCTTCTCCACAGTGTAGTATAGTAATTCTGAAATCAGATGTGGAGCCAGACTGTCTAGGTTTGAATCCTAGCTCTTTGACTGTGTGGCTTTAGGTTAATTGTTTAACCTCTTTGTACCTCACCTCTGCCGCATATGTAAAATAAGGTTAACAATTGCTGTGAAAAATCACTCAATTAGAAATTGCTATTAAGTGTAATGCATTTGACATAGTGTCTGGCACATAGTCAGTGATCATTATCTCTTTACATTAAATGTGTGGATGTATGGAAGTATTTGAATAGAAAATATATATTTGTGTTAGAAGTCATGAAAATTATTTTTTCTAATCAGATTTTTGTCATATTTGTCTTAAGGTATTTAAAAAAAACCCTCAAAACATTAGTTCCTCTTGCCAGCCTTCACTGCTATCAATAGGACAGTAATTTTTTTGAGTAAATCTTTAATATTTACTATGCTTGTTATTACACTTCCTTGCAGAGCTATCAAATATAAAGCATTAAGAATAAGGAAATGCTGTGAGCAGAATGAATTATTGGAAAGGGGTGCCTGGCTGGTTCAGTTGGTAGAGAATCAAGCTCCACGTTGGGCTTTGGAGACTACTTAAAAAAAAAAAAACTAAACAAACAAACAAAAAATAGAAGTATTGGGAAAACTTGTAATTTCTTGAAAAATGGTTTTAAGTGAATGAAATTAATTTATTAGAATTTATTTCAAATTATAGGGGTGCCTGGGTGGCTCAGTTGGTTAAGCAGCCAACTTTTGATTTAGGCTCAGGTCGTAATCTGAGAATCCTGGGATGGAGCCCTGCACGTTGGCCATGTACTCAGTAGGGAGTCGACCTGAAGATTTTTTCCCTCTCTCTCTCTCTCTCTCTCNAACTTTTGATTTAGGCTCAGGTCGTAATCTGAGAATCCTGGGATGGAGCCCTGCGCGTTGGCCATGTACTCAGTAGGGAGTCGACCTGAAGATTTTTTCCCTCTCTCTCTCTCTCTCTCTCTCTACCCCCCTCTGCCCCTCACCCTGCCTGTGCTCATGCACCCGCTCTCTCTCAAATAAATAAATCTTTAAAGAAAATTGTATTTCAAATTATAATTAGAGTATATTATTGAAGAATTTCTTTTCATTTCTTAGTGGGCTTTCTCTTTTCCATAGATCTAGAACAAAATGGCTATTTACTGTAGGGGTTTTGTTGGATTATCTATGTAAATAATAGAAGTATTTTGTTGTTGTTGTCATTAGATGTTAGTTAATTAGGCATTGTCTGCTATTTAATATGCTTTTGTCTGTGCTTTAGTTGTTGGAGTCAATTACAATATTAAGTTCTGAATAATTGTGGGAAATTTGAAGATGTAGTGATGATAAAATTGACCTTAGCAGTTGTATATTGTAAGCACCCACTTAGTTTTCTTGTTTGATGAAAATATAAACTTAAAAAGCTAAGTTATTCTAGCTGCTTTGTTCTTTGTCCTTTCAGTGGAATGCATACTTAGTTTGCAAATATGTGACATACGCCAAGATGTCAACTTCACAAGGAAGGAGTAATGAATTTGCGTACTTTAAATGATAGACTTATTATGTCTGTCTCTTGATTAAAGTAATGTGAAAACTGGTGCATGCAGCACATGAGTGATGGCAAAGTGGAGCCCTTGGTGTCAATTTTTTCTTAAGTAGTCTGTTCAGTCTATGCCAACATAAATACTTGAAGTGAACTTTGATTTCTTTCTTCTTGTTTTACTGAAGCTGTAATCTTAAATTTGATGTTTGCAAATTGGCTGCCGTTAAATAGGCTTTCTGGTAAAGATGAGATACTGGAAATTTTGGAAAGCCTTAAAAGAACACTTCTTTTGTGTTGACAAGCTGATCTTAAGTCACCCAAGAAATAGACTGAATGATTAAGGCAATCACTTAAAAGAATGTGGATTCTTTTTTTTTTTTTTAAGATTTTATTTATTTATTTGACAGAGATAGAGACAGCCAGCGATAGAGGAAACACAAGCAGAGGGAGTGGGAGAGGAAGAAGCAGGCTCATAGCAGAGGAGCCTGACATGGGGCTCGATCC
>NW_023192786.1:0-222 GCF_002007445.2 Ailuropoda melanoleuca
GCTTTTTCTGCATCAGTTGAGAGGATCATATGGTTCCTGACTCTTTTCTTGTTGATATGATGTATCACGCTTATCGATTTGCGAATATTGAACCACGCTTGCATCCCAGGTATGAATACTACTTGGTCATGATGGATAATCCTTTTAATGTACTGTTGGATTCTATTAGCAAGGATCTTGTTGAGGATCTTGGCGTCCATATTCATTAGGGAAATCGGTCTG
>NW_023192786.1:668-838 GCF_002007445.2 Ailuropoda melanoleuca
CTTTTGGATAAATCTTGCCAGTGGTCTACCAATTTTATTGATTCTCTCAAAGAACCAGCTTCTAGTCCTGTTGATTTGCTCTACTGTACTTCTGGTTTCTTTCTTTTTTTATTTTTTTTAAAGATTTTATTTATTTATTCGACAGAGATAGAGACAGCCAGCGAGAGAGG
>NW_023192787.1:0-717 GCF_002007445.2 Ailuropoda melanoleuca
AAGCTAAGTCTCTGACACTTTCCTCATGATTTCAACACAACGTTGCAAACGTTTCCGTCCTCAACACAGAAGTTGTGGGTTGTAAGATGCTTTCTATTCAGTGTTCTCACCTACTATTAAACTTTCCTTAAGTTTCAACACACGAGGAAGAAAAGCCTGGTTGATTCATCTGTCAGGAGGTGGGTTCGGTATTGCACTCCATCTACACAGACTTGTTTCTCTAAGTAGATGGCACTTTTTTACGTGCTCACACACACTCTTTTCAAGGCTTCCATCTTCACGAGAGAAGTTGTGAGTTGAGACATGGTGTTTATACAGTGTTCTTCTATAGAGTTAAGCCAAGTGCTTTGTGTTTATGTTTTCGTACACACTTTTGCACATGCTTCCGTTTTCATGACAGAAGACTGTAAGATGCAAGATGCTTTCTCTATGGTGTTCNATGGTGTTCGTTCTTAGACTTCAGTATATGGCACTTTCCTTATGTTTTTCTAGACACCTGTGCAAACTATTTACCTTCACGACTGAAGACGTGAGTTGAAAGATGGCTTTGATACAATAGTCTTTCTTAAGGACTGGTTAGTGGCCCTTTCCTTATGCTTCATTCCCACTCTGAAACATGCTTCCATCATCACGACATACGATGGGCGTTGGAAGACCCCTTTCATACCCTCTTCTTCCTGAGAGTTCCGTCTATAGCAATTTCCTTGAGGTTCAACA
>NW_023192788.1:0-6962 GCF_002007445.2 Ailuropoda melanoleuca
AACGAGAGAGAAACTGGGGATCGCAGGGCTATGGGCTAAGAGAAAGAAATCCTAGGTTCCATTAGAGGATTTGGAAGTGATATCCCAAATGCCCTTGTGTTTTCTGTAGAGACCACAGCAGAGGGATTTACTTTCGAGAAACTTTTTCTCTCGTAGAGGCATTAATGAGTAGATGACAGGTTGGGAGGCTCTGGGTTTCGTCAATAAGGTGATTGTCTTCTTTGCATTGGATTTATTTTGTGCCTTCAAACCATGGTGGGAAGGCTCCACTGTAAACAACCAATGAAAAACCTAGAGGATGAGTTTGTTTTGTTCTCCTCATTCATCAGTCTTGTTTTTCAGGGCTTTCTTCACCAGTCCTGCTATACTATGCATGTGCCCAAGCCCTCTTGCAATCACCAAGCTAGTAGCACGCTCGATTCAGCCTGCCTTATGTTAGATCTATTATTCTGTCCCAAACTTAGTCTACATTTTTAGTGTAATCAATTTAGCCATTGTAACAAGCATTGTTTGGGTAGCCATCCCATAACAGAGCTGCATACTAGAAGAGATTTCTGGGAAAAAAATGCGTTATCAAAATAGCAACATGATAAGAGTTATCATTATAACTGCCATTTCTCAGGCTTTTGTTAGATTAGGCACTATGCTAAGCACTTCAACATTATCTTCTTTTAATCCTTTTTAAAAGCTGCATGAGTTCGCTATTATTTCCATCTGTTTTCCTTTATCCTGTACATGAATTTTCTGATGATTAAGAGAGTATGGTTGCCTAAAGCCACATAAGAAGTGGTAGAGAGATTACTCAGAGTGACTTGCTGGGTATCAAAGTGTGTATTTGAACCACTTTACTATACTGGGGTGGCAGGCACTATATAATGAGATTGTATCTTCATTCATCCCATGTAAGGGGATGTCAGCCCTAATTTATGGTAATTCTTCAGAGCTCTAATGTAGGTTTCCATTCTTCTTTCAACTGCAACTGTTATTTATGTCAGCCGATTAACTTTGTGTCGGGCACATTCATGTAAGGTGTGCAGATGGCATAGAAATGGGAACATTATAAAGTATCAGCGCATTGATGCTGGGCTGGAGGATTGCACAGGATCCAAAGTGGTGGCCTGTCACCAATGGAAATTCTAAATAAGCTTGCATCTCAAAGGGAGGAAATAATCATACAATAAAAGAAATCTGGTCTGTCCCATGAGCTTCATCCACCATAAATGTACTCTGTGTACTCAAGAGCTTGTCTTCAAAAGCACTCCAACCTGCATAGTCAGGTAACCCACCAGAAATATGGAAACTAGATTAAGTTGCCATAAAGAATCCATATGAGGCTTGGACTCCTGGCTCTGAAGGCACTGATGAATGAGGTCTGCCTTGCCAGTCTGCTGCTTGCAGAGTGAAACAGTAAATGAAGGAATCTAGCTTCCTGTCCTGCCCTGTCTGAGACGTTATGTCAGCACAACCCTTTGAAAGCTCTATGTCTCTGTGATGAGGTGTCTCCTCCATTTGTCTCCACTATCCCCTAACAAGACATTCAGAATCAATAGTCTCTGCTGCAGAGACCTTTTCGTATCTGAGATCTTTGGGAACTGGCCGCTGTATGACAACGAATAGATGCCCTTCCCTCAACTCTTGGATGGCAGTGTCTTTTTGAAATACTCTTACTCTCTGGCCCCTCCCTGCCCTAAGTTGTTCCAGACATCAGGCAAGTGGCAGTGACAGCCAGTTTCAGAGTCACTGTCTTGGGCCTTGGAAAAGCATCCTGGGTTCAGGCCATCACTGCAATGGCATTATCCAAACCACAGGCCACTAGGTGAGTCACTGCTTTATCATACTTTGTTGTTCTTTTGCTGCACCCATCAGCCTGTCAAACCTTGTTTTCCTGGTTCTGACAGTCACTGAGCCATGGCCAGAAGACAAATATGTGCTGAGACTCTGTTTTTCAGGAGGAAAAAAAAAAACAGAATACTGCCTAACAGAATACTGTTTCTCACCCTCGAGGTCTAGCTATGCCACATACCAAATGGTTTCTGTTGAAGCAGCCATTCTTCCGGTTTAGGCAAGTGCTTTCTGTTGCATCACAGCTCACAAAGGTTTCCGGGAGCAGCACCTTCTTCTTAAATTTATTGATATAGCCTGGCATCAAATGGAAAGCTCAGCTCAGCTTCTGTGACCCTTGGAACCAGCCTGTATCGCAAATAGCCATGGAACCTCAAGCCAGGATTTGGCTTGATGACCTGCTGACACTTCTCGGATGCAGATTGTCTGTCAGACTTCTCTGCTGGGCCTGAGTCAACTGTGCCAAATAAAGGAGGCCTGTCACTTGACTCTTGGGGCATTTATCTCTAACTCTTCTGTATATTTGTCAGATTATTACTCTGGTCGCGTTCACTGTTTTCTTGTTCAATATTTCAGGCTGAAAGAATTCAAGTTAAACAATAGAGCAGCTAGATATAGTTTTATAGCAGAAAAAAGAAAAATTGACTATAAGATGTCTAATTCTGACTGTAACATGAACTAAAAATAATAAGTTGCCAAAAAATTTGGGAACAAGATTGAAAAATCAAATTGCATGTTTTAAGCAGCCCTATTTCACGTTCCAGAGATATGCTCTGAAATGCGTTTTGTGATTTAAATGTAACTATTTGTTATTCCGGTTTAGTTTTTTGGGGGATGGGGGGCAGAGGGAGAGGGAGAGAGAATCTTAAGCAGGCTTCATGGCCAACACAGAGCCCAACATGAGGCTCAGTCTCACAACGCTGAGATCATGCCCTGAGCCGAAGGCAGAGGCTTAACGACTGAACCACCCAGGCGCCCCTGTTCTGGTTTGTTTTTCTAAAGAAGAGATGGGGCGCCTGGGTGGTTCAGTCGTTAAGCGTCTGCCTTCGGCTCAGGGCATGATCCTGGCGTTATGGGATCGAGCCCCACGTCAGGCTCCTCTGCTGCGAGCCTGCTTCTTCCTCTCCCACTCCCCCTGCTTGTGTTCCCTCTCTCGCTGGCTGGCTCTCTCTCTGTCGAATGAATAAATAAAAATCTTAAAAAAATATAAAAATAAAGAAGAGGGACATTAGGCAGAAGATCCACAGCAACTTTGTAACTCTCTGGTACTTGAGTAGTGCTGTCTACTCTCATTGCTATAGATTGCTATTCATCCAATCAATATATGACCGTATTTCTGATAGAAGAATCCCTCCTAGGGTTTCATTTGCATCAGGTGGTCTTTGGTCACAATTCTTCTAAATGTTTGAAGAAAAGTTTCGATTAAAAAGTTAAAAGTCCAAATTGAAACAAAATAAAACAAAAATGTAGAATATGTGTTTTCCCCTTTCTAAAGTTAGGGTTTATTAAAAATAACAAAATGAAGTATACTTGTTTTAAGGTGTCTACATGTGAATTTGTGCACGTTTCCACTATTCCTCGTGTGTTTTCATACAGCCTGTTGTTTACAGCTCAAAGTTTCCAAGGTTTCCCACCTGCTTCTTTAGTCGGGAACAGTATGGCACTGAGCGCTATTTCAGCACCTGTCAAGGATTGGGACACCCGAGCTCTCTTCCTGTTTCTGCTGCTTAAGATCTTTGTGGACCTTGGCCACATCACTAAATTTCTTTTAGGCAAGTTAATCATTCATTTTCATTGACATGAATAATTATTCCCTCTCTTCCTTCTCTGTCCTCTGCCATTCAAATTTCAGAAATGATATCATCTTTCTTAGTGCTTTGATTTATACCATTAAATATACTTATATTCCTATTACTTGGTTGGACAGCTGTAGGAGACATCCCCTGACTTAAGGAAAGGACTATCGCATTATCTTAGTGATAGATGTAGGTGAGGCTATTAGCAAACTTACACTGCTTACCACTCTTTCTCCCTGGCATTCGGATTTGTTTCTAGCTGCATCATGTCTGCGTCTTCACTGCACACTATCTGTATCCTGATCTTCACCACACACTGGACTCAGTCTATGCTCCACGCTGCTCTGTGAACCGATTTGCTCTCTGGCTATGGTACCCACAGCCAGAGCGTGCTCTTCCAACAAGCATGAAGTTAGAGTGTTGTTGCTACTGCAGGCTCTAAAGACCATGCATTCTGCCTTGGGACGTTGCTCCCGGGTCCTCCGAGTCACATACAGAAAAAAACCCCGAAAGTATGTAGTCTGATGCCTGCTTCATTTGCCTCCCACCCTCACTCAGCTCTGGGGCTTTCCTGACGCTGCTGAGGCATGAAAAGCATCAGGAAGGATGTGCTTGTCACCCATGGATACCAGTGCAGGCCCGTAAGCCTGCAGGCAGCAGTGAGTGGGTAAGGGTTCACTGACTTGTACAGGACCCACAATGCCATCGTTACTCTGTTGGGCACTGGCTTCTGCAGCAGTTCTTTGGGGAGGTTGGTATAATTCAGGAGCATGAAAGAGTCAAAGATATATGGGGCCAGCTTTGATTGATGGGATACAGAAACCTACAGAAAAATTCTCCCTCCCTATCCTCAGGACAGATGGCTCAAAGGTCCAATAAGGGCTCTGGGAAAGTGTCCTTCAATAAAAGCAGTAAGGATTGCTCGTCCCGATGCTCTAGCCAGTTCAGTGAAGCCCTCTCTAACTTTGGTTCATTTTCATTCCCCTTTGCTCTAGCTTCTGCTTCCTGAAATTGCGCTCTCAAATAACGTGTTTGCTTATTTTTTCCTTTAGGAATCCATTTTATTTTGTTTTGAGGACCAGGACCTCACAGTCCAGGGAAATATACTAATTCCCATATTTTAGTCTTAATTCCTTCTTTTTCTATGTCAGCCAGATCATTTTTCAAATCCTTTCATCTTTCCATTTTGACCCTAATTCTTAATTATCTGCTTTGCGTGCCCGGCACAGCCTGCGAAGCTGTGGCGTGATTGGGCAGAAGGACGAGGCACAGGCAGGTTAGCTTGCGGAAGAGCGCGTGGGTGCAGGGGACGAGCGCCAGGCGCGCCGCCGCCAAGAGCGTCCCAAACAGCTGCAACCTCGCGTATTTATTGGCGATAAACAACCAAAGACAACCAAGGGGATGATCTGTGTTACATCCTAGTGACTAGTAGTGCATCACGGGGAAGGTCCCGGGATTAGACGATGTCACGTGCAGCAAGTGAGGCCTGTTCTTAAACATGTGTCTATGGACCCGCGGGCTGTTGTCAAGAGCCATCAAGTTTCCGTTGGGGCCTCGCTCTGCCCCGAGCGAGCTGGGCGTTCTGGCGGCTGGGCTCTGACGTTTACGCTAAAGCCCGCAAGGTCACAAACATATTTTCCTATTGTATCCTCAGCATAAGCTCTCGGGCAGGGGCTGCTGCACCATAGTGGTACTGTTAACAGTCAAAAACTAGAAACAGCTAATGTCCCTCAAAAGATGGATAAATACACTATGGCATGTGCATACAATAGAATATTATTCAGCCATAAAAGAAATATTCACCCATAAGAAATAATAAAATTCTGATATATACTATTGTATAATAAAAAATATTAGTCTTTTTTCCCTGTTCCTCATCTAGAGCTAAAATGCTTGAAATTTCCTGATTGATAGTATTTTTTATTCATAATGAATCCCTTTTAATCACCCATGAGTTTATGCTAATGAGGTGGCTTCAGGTGGGGTTCGTAGATAGCTTCAGGATGGACCTGGTCACCAAAAGATCAAGTGATTAGAGACTGAGACCTTTCAGCCCCACCCATCTACCTACAGGGTTGGGGTGGGGGGATGTGGGGCTGGAGATTGACCTGTAGAAAAAACTTGACAGTAATGAGATTTGGAGAGCCTGTGAGTGGATGCGCAGGTTAAATGGGACGTAGAAACTGTCTCACCACCCCTCTCACTTTGCCTCATGCATCTCTTTCATTTGGCTGTTTTGCAATTATATCCTTTGTAATAAACTGTTAGGCATACATAAAGTGGTTCCTGTGTTCTATAAGCTGTGTTAGCATATTATCCCACCTAAGGAGGGGTTTGTAGGAGCCCTGATCTATATCTGGTCAGTCACAAGTATGGGTGGCCCAGGACTTGCAACTGGTATCTAAAGTGGGGGCAGTTTTGTGGGACTTGGGTCTTAACTTGTGGGATCTGATGCTAAATTCATGTAGATAGTTTCAGAGCGTAATTGAATTGTTGAACACACAGTTGATGTCAGAAAATTGAGTTCCTTATTGGTGTTGGAAAACACCCCACACTTGCCACAACATGGATGAACCTCCGAAATATTCAGTGACAGAAGCCAGACACAAAAGCTTGGATGTTGTGTGATTCTATTTATATCCAGAATAGAAAAGTTTATAGAGAGATCATGCTGATAAGTGGTTGAGAAAGGTCTGGGGAGCAAAGGAAGTGAGAGAAACTGCTTAATGGGTAAGGGATTTCACTGCACAATGATGGAAATATTTTGGAATTTGGTACAAGTGGTAGTTGCACAACATTGTGACTGCATTAAAATGCCACCTAATTGTTCACTTTAAAATAGTTTTTAGCTTAAACGTATTTAGCGTCATTAATTATATTTTAAAAGATGATGGTGGTTGTATCTGGTCAAATAAGCATGAATGTAGCCCACAAAATGTTTTCAAACTAAAATAATTTTAGAAGAAAAACATAGTTCTTGTGTTTATTAGTCATAATTTGGATAATTTTTATTTATTTAAAGAGCATATCGTGTCATCAAATAGGTTTCTTTAGAACTGAGACACAGTTTCATTATCTGATAACTAGAAATTTCCAACTGTACTAAATAACCCATGAGTTAAAGAAAAAATCATGGAAAACATTAGAAATAAATTTTGGAATGAANTGCGTACATTTTACTTAGAGCTGGATCAATACAACACATGGCTTATTCTTCCTAACTCATGATTTTACTACTGCTCTGCAGTTGTACTGCTTCTTCTGATACAACATATTTGAGTGAAATTGTACATACTGTAGAATGTCTTTCATTATCTCTTTGGT
>NW_023192789.1:0-1840 GCF_002007445.2 Ailuropoda melanoleuca
TGCCTATCATTGCTCTAATCAGAATAAGACATGGCCTGTGCCTACAAAGACATTTGGCATTCACAGTCTTATCAGGGAGAAGAAATTATGAGGCATAAAACAATGGCAGAAATATCATGTGCACTCTTTTATATTGACGGTTTTGTATTTGAAAAATTGCTTGGCAAGCGAAATCTTCTCAACTTAGACCAGATATTTGAATATGATCAAGTAATCAGCAATGATATTTGAGAACGTCTAACCTTGATTTCAGTGTTCCACTTGAGAGCTAGGATGGCAGGTGTTTCTTTCTGCCAAAAGCCACTTGGTAACCAGATCTCAAAACAATAAAACACTAAAAGAGAACCTGACAGTGATGAGTGTTTTCTGCTAAGAAAACTGAGAACGACACAGAAACTAACATACAATGACACCTGCAGGGACAGCTGAGGGTACCTACTTCAGATACTCTTTGTGCAAAATGTTTTACTAGGTGTCACCAGGAATAAAATGTGTCCAATAAATGTTAGATGAGTGAAGAAAGGGAGAAGGAATTGGGGGAAAGGGTATGTTAACATGTATCGACCACCCAGGCCTGCCCTTTATCAGGTCGGAGGCAGGAAGTTAACCATGTAAACTCAGCAGGAAGGAAGTCTGTCCTGCAAGGCTATTCTGCTATCATCTTGACGCTTTATGCTTTATCTTCCAAAAGCACTCTAAAACAGGCCTGACCTTGGGCTTTTCAAACAAATGTTAAAAGTTAAGTGAAATTTTAAATTATCATTGGTGATTGAAAAACTGAAATCCAATTTCTTGATTTCTAATGGGTGTTTTGTTTTGGGTAGTACCTTTAAGGAACATAACTGGACCCAAACATATATGACTCTTTATAATCACTAGCTGTGCTTTAACAGTATATTTCTATCCAGATAATTTTTGTGATAAACATTCAAAACTGAAATCCTTAGCCAATAAAGATGCTTTCTCTTCTTTATGCAGGATCTGTAAAATGTCCTAANTTCAAAACTGAAATCCTTAGCCAATAAAGATGCTTTCTCTTCTTTATGCAGGATCTGTAAAATGTCCTAATGGTAACTTGAAGGTTGTGACTGACTCACAGTGTGAACTGATTGTGATGTCTTTTAGTAAACTTCTTAAAACTGAATGTGGTTGACTCTGTTGCCTGTGGTAATGGGGTACAGGGACGACACAGAAAGCTATGAAACTTGGGACAATAAACACATTTTTCTTGTAGTTTTTTCTTTATCTCTAGAGATTTCAAGGAAGAAAAGGGAGATTCAAATTTCAGTTCCTCTCCTTATTCCTTCTGCTATAGACGGAATATTTGTATTTCTCCAAATTTCGTATGTTGAAATCCTAACCCCAATATGATGGAATTAGGAGGTGGGGCCTTTGCGAGGTGATTAGATGATGAAAGGAGAGACCTTATGACTGGGATTAGTGACCTTCTAGAAGAGACCCCAGAAAACTCCTCCCTCCTGCCACATTAGGATACAGCAAGAAGACAACTTCTGTGAACCAGGAAGCAGGTTCTCAACCACAACCCAACCGTGCTAGCACCCTGATCTTGGACTTATGACATTTGGAATTGTGAGAAATAAATTTATTTTGTTTATGAGTCACTCAGTCTATGGTAAACTGTTACAGTAGCTTGAATGGACTAATAACTGCTATGCAAAGTACTTGTTTTCTAGTAACAGAGTACCAACAATGACAATAAGAGAATGAAGGAGAAATGTGCTGTGACAGCTCCTGGAGGGGCCCCTACCCTTGAGCGTTGAAGGGACCAGTGACTTGCTTGTAATCAAGAGAATCAGAAAGTGGTGATGGGTTATGATTC
>NW_023192790.1:0-1059 GCF_002007445.2 Ailuropoda melanoleuca
AAGTTAAGTGAAATTTTAAATTATCATTGGTGATTGAAAAACTGAAATCCAATTTCTTGATTTCTAATGGGCGTTTTGTTTTGGGTAGTACCTTTAAGGAACATAACTGGACCCAAACAGATATGACTCTTTATAATCACTAGCTGTGCTTTAACAGTATATTTCTATCCAGATAATTTTTGTGATAAACATTCAAAACTGAAATCCTTAGCCAATNTTCAAAACTGAAATCCTTAGCCAATAAAGATGCTTTCTCTTCTTTATGCAGGATCTGTAAAATGTCCTAATGGTAACTTGAAGGTTGTGACTGACTCACAGTGTGAACTGATTGTGATGTCTTTTAGTAAACTTCTTAAAACTGAATGTGGTTGACTCTGTTGCCTGTGGTAATGGGGTACAGGGACGACACAGAAAGCTATGAAACTTGGGACAATAAACACATTTTTCTTGTAGTTTTTTCTTTATCTCTAGAGATTTCAAGGAAGAAAAGGGAGATTCAAATTTCAGTTCCTCTCCTTATTCCTTCTGCTATAGACGGAATATTTGTATTTCTCCAAATTTCGTATGTTGAAATCCTAACCCCAATATGATGGAATTAGGAGGTGGGGCCTTTGCGAGGTGATTAGATGATGAAAGGAGAGACCTTATGACTGGGATTAGTGACCTTCTAGAAGAGACCCCAGAAAACTCCTCCCTCCTGCCACATTAGGATACAGCAAGAAGACAACTTCTGTGAACCAGGAAGCAGGTTCTCAACCACAACCCAACCGTGCTAGCACCCTGATCTTGGACTTATGACATTTGGAATTGTGAGAAATAAATTTATTTTGTTTATGAGTCACTCAGTCTATGGTAAACTGTTACAGTAGCTTGAATGGACTAATAACTGCTATGCAAAGTACTTGTTTTCTAGTAACAGAGTACCAACAATGACAATAAGAGAATGAAGGAGAAATGTGCTGTGACAGCTCCTGGAGGGGCCCCTACCCTTGAGCGTTGAAGGGACCAGTGACTTGCTTGTAATCAAGAGAATCAGAAAGTGGTGATGGGTTATGATTC
>NW_023192791.1:0-547 GCF_002007445.2 Ailuropoda melanoleuca
TTTATACCCATCTGTTTCAGCCATGCTGCAGCAGTCCCATCTACTCTTCCAGGTCTTTACAGTGTTTTCTTGGGAAACTGTTGTGTTGGAACAAGCTCCTTCTCACCTTGACCATTTTCTCCCTGCACTTCTGTTCACTCAGGACTACAAAATCTGGTTTCTCCATGAAGAAAGCATTCTCTGGGAAACTTACCAAGAGGAACCAGTCATTTTCCTTTTCTATCCAAGTTACTGGTAAAAGAGAAGAATTTAGAACATTTCATAATTCTGAATGCTTGTTTAAAAATATTTTCTGTAAACTCTTTTCTGATGTACCCACTTCTAGGATTTTCTGACTATCGACTNTTTTCTGACTATCGACTCAGATAGGATGGGTGGGGAAGAACAAGGTAGAAAAATTTTAAGAATAAATGAGTGGGCTTTCCTTCCAATGGGTGACATCTGATGACTCACTTCTTCTGGAATGTATACAGTTACAAACAAGCACATGAACACATTCTGGAAGTTAGTGGCTTCTGGGGACCATGGACTAAAACACTCATTCTTA
>NW_023192792.1:0-662 GCF_002007445.2 Ailuropoda melanoleuca
TTCCATAAGGCCGCCGTGACTTCAAGGGCTTTCCCCTCACACTTTGTTTCTTGGTTCTAAGGGCTGGAACCGCCCCATGCCCCTACACCGAATGTGGAATCGGGGTCCCCAGTGAAAATGTTGCTGTTCGCAGGAGGTGTTTTCCTGGACGCTCTGCGTTGTTACCAATTAGAAGGGCACTGAGTCCTCGATAATCCTGACCCTTTTCATTCATGCTCGCTTACTCACGAGAGATGATGATCGTTGATATTTCCCTGGACTGTGTGGGGTCTCAGAGACCACTATGGGGCACACTCGTCAGGCTTCCGTGACCACTTTCCCTCATGTTTCCCTATTCACGTAGGGTGATGATAGTGCTAAGACAACCCCGTACGGTGTTGTTTCTGACGGACGTGTTTTGGGCCTTTTCGTTCCATTGCCGCCAGCAGTTTTGACAGGATTTCCCCAGGGAGCAAACATTTCNAGTGAGCAAACATTTCGTGGGAAGCGGATTTTGGCCGAATTGTGTTTCCCAGTGCTTGTTCGTTGTGTTTCACTCACGGTACCAACACCTTGATTCCTGTTCCACCTTCCATAAGGCCGTCGTGACTTAAGGGCTTTCCCCTCACACTTTGTTTTTTGGTTCTAAGGGCTGGATCCTCCCCAGGCCCCTACACCCAATG
>NW_023192793.1:0-4601 GCF_002007445.2 Ailuropoda melanoleuca
TGTGTGTGTGTGTGTGTGTGTGTGTGTGTAGCTTGAAGATGCAAATAAAATTATTCTTATCATTAAGACGGCTCGTGCAGGGGCACCTGGGTGGCTCAGCCGGTTAAGCGTCTGCCTTCAGCTCAGGTCATGATCTCGGGGTCCTGGGATCGAGCCCCGCGTTGTGGGATCCAGCCTTGCATCATCAGGCTCCCTGCTCAGTGGGGAGCCTGCTTCTCCCTCTCCCTCTGCCCCGACCCCCACCCTCACTCGTACTCTCTCCCTCTCTCAAATAAATCAAATCCTTAAAAAAGATGGCTCATGCATAGAGCACTTTTTAACCTTGTTTGAAATGTAAACAATTTAAAATATCTGCAGATTTAAACATTTTAGCTCAGAAAGGTCCATCTATTAAGTTGTACTAATTAAGGAGGTTTTGTTAATCCCTGAATTTAGGGGAGGGAGGCACCTTACTGACCCTGGGTGGCCACGACATGCCAGAAAGCTAAAAGTTCATCTAGAAACAGCTGCAGGGGACAGTAGGACATACACGGTGGCCTCAGGGTGGAGGCTCTTCCTGGGACAGCCAGACTGCCCAGATGGCCTTTCCAGAGCTGGGAGCTGCAGACTTGTCACTGAGGTGGAGGGTAAAAATAGTCCTGTGTGGGTGGCAGCTGGGCCCAGAGGCACTGGCTTCCTTGTCTCCAGAGCAGAGAAGGCAGCCCAGTTGACAGACAACTTCTTAGGCTCCCGAGGCCTCCCCCAAGCTCTGGGGGCTGGGGAGGGGGGTGTCTTTCCCTAGCAATGAAATGAAGCCCCCCCCAACCCATCCACACACCAAGTCCCAGAAAGAGCCGGGGTCAGGTTTTAAGGTAGGAAAGGGCTGACATCCTGGCTGTGTCAGTCACCAGCTCCGTGTCCTCCGGCAAAATCTCTCTCCTTCCTGAGCCTCCACGTTCTCATCTGTCAAATGGGGCTAATGGTTCCTCTCCCTAAGGTGGCTGTGAAGCTTCAATAACAAAGACAGCCCACGCATTTTAGGCTGCAGCCTCCTCTCTGCCCTCTCCCCCCCACCAGTGGCTCACCACCCTGCATATTCTTCAAGGTAGCTCTGAGGCAAGCCAGCTGCCATGCGAGCCCCGTGGCAAGGTCTACAGGGACGGGAACGGAGGCCAGGAGATGAGAGTTGTGTCAGGGAGCCATCTGGGGAGCCCGTGCTCTACCCCCGGGCAAGCTCTCAGGCGCCCGTGGCTCCGGCCACCGCCAGGGCTGCAACCTCGTCAGACACTCCGACCTAGAAGTTCCCAGCTAAGCTGCTTCCCGTTTCCTGGCCCTCGGGATGCTGCGTGAAGTCAGAAATGTTCGCTACATTTGGGGATAAGCAGTAATAACTAAGATGCTTACCTTTCGGGGCTGTTGTAAGAATTAAGGGATGGGGCACCTGGGTGGTTCAGTCGGGTAAAAGGCTGCTTTTGGCTCAGGTTGTGATCTCAGGGTCCTCGGATCGAGTCCCACATCGGGCTCCTTGCTCAGCGGGGAGTCTGCTTCTCCCTCTCTCTCTGCCTCTTCCCCCCACTCGTGCACACTCTCTCGCTGTCTTAAATAAATAAATAAAATCTTAAAAAAAAGAGAATTAAGAGTTAATGCACATCAAATAGCAACCAGACGTCCTGGAACCAGCGGCTCTGGAAAGGGCAGAAGGGAGAAGCAGAGGGGGGAGCGCGAGATGGGAAGTCTCGGTCCGGGTCCGCGCCAGGAAGGCCCCTCCTCCAGAACTCTGGCGAGGAGTCTGAGAGACCCAATGTACCCACAGACAATAGCCGCGTTGTCTATAAAAATAGAAGTCTGACCCGCTCCCTGCAGAGCAGCCAAGGAGACGAACCCCTCTCTGGGCAGCCACGCGGCAACCCCTGTGGCACTCCGCCCGACACAGCCAAGGCTGGACCCCCAGCTGACAGCCTCCCTGATTTCGTCCCCCACGTCCCATGTAGGACGAACTGGAAAAAGTCCAATATGTTCCCCTAACCAATCACACAGGGTATCCCCCCTTCTAGTTAGCACACCTATAGCTTCCTCACGCCAAGAGCCACTGACCAGAACCCGAAGTCTTCCCTTTGTCCTGCTCTAAAGCTTTCCTATTGCTCTGCCGCCCTTCCATTTTCTGCCTAACTCCAGGGATGGGGGCCGACTCCCTCGGGGAATCGGGCTCGGAAAACACAGCCTTCGCATCTGCTCATTTGGGTGGTCTTTGCTTATTTCCACAAGCCCCTGTTCTCTCTCTGCCTTCCCAACCCCACATCAAGGACAGCATCTTCCTCTTCCCCCAGGTGGCCACAGAAACCAGCTCAGGGATAATGGAAGGGGGGAGGGCAGGAATAATTAAGAAGGTGGCTTTGGAACAAGACAGATCTGGGTTCAAATTCTGNACCTGGGTGGTTCAGTCGGGTAAAAGGCTGCTTTTGGCTCAGGTTGTGATCTCAGGGTCCTCGGATCGAGTCCCACATCGGGCTCCTTGCTCAGCGGGGAGTCTGCTTCTCCCTCTCTCTCTGCCTCTTCCCCCCACTCGTGCACACTCTCTCGCTGTCTTAAATAAATAAATAAAATCTTAAAAAAAAGAGAATTAAGAGTTAATGCACATCAAATAGCAACCAGACGTCCTGGAACCAGCGGCTCTGGAAAGGGCAGAAGGGAGAAGCAGAGGGGGGAGCGCGAGATGGGAAGTCTCGGTCCGGGTCCGCGCCAGGAAGGCCCCTCCTCCAGAACTCTGGCGAGGAGTCTGAGAGACCCAATGTACCCACAGACAATAGCCGCGTTGTCTATAAAAATAGAAGTCTGACCCGCTCCCTGCAGAGCAGCCAAGGAGACGAACCCCTCTCTGGGCAGCCACGCGGCAACCCCTGTGGCACTCCGCCCGACACAGCCAAGGCTGGACCCCCAGCTGACAGCCTCCCTGATTTCGTCCCCCACGTCCCATGTAGGACGAACTGGAAAAAGTCCAATATGTTCCCCTAACCAATCACACAGGGTATCCCCCCTTCTAGTTAGCACACCTATAGCTTCCTCACGCCAAGAGCCACTGACCAGAACCCGAAGTCTTCCCTTTGTCCTGCTCTAAAGCTTTCCTATTGCTCTGCCGCCCTTCCATTTTCTGCCTAACTCCAGGGATGGGGGCCGACTCCCTCGGGGAATCGGGCTCGGAAAACACAGCCTTCGCATCTGCTCATTTGGGTGGTCTTTGCTTATTTCCACAAGCCCCTGTTCTCTCTCTGCCTTCCCAACCCCACATCAAGGACAGCATCTTCCTCTTCCCCCAGGTGGCCACAGAAACCAGCTCAGGGATAATGGAAGGGGGGAGGGCAGGAATAATTAAGAAGGTGGCTTTGGAACAAGACAGATCTGGGTTCAAATTCTGCCTCTGATCCTTAACTAGGCGTGTGATCTTGAGTAAGCCCATTAAGCACTCTGAGCCTCGACTTCTTCATGTCAAGAGGACAGTCCAGTGGAACCCAAGAGCTGGTCTAAGAATTGAGTGAGGTAATATATTTAATGCCCCGAGCATACAGTAGGTGCTTAATAAAGGAGAGGCCAGCCATCAGTCTCCTCACAGCCTCTTGCTGGTGTAGGCAGGCCTCTCTGGTCCCCACTGTTCCTCCTCCCAACCCTGCTTTCCATGCAGCAGGCAGCCTGACCTCAGCTGCATGGAGTCAAGAGCATAAGCCACACGTCCAGGGTATAGCAAAGCTCAGGGCTTGGTCTTGGTGGGTTGGTCTTGGGAGAGTGATGGACAAAGGACATTTCTCTAAAGAAATCCACTTGTCAAAAGCAAAGGACAAAATATCTGGCCGGAAACCTCTTGTCTCCCTGTTCTATCCCAGCTCTCAGAGATGGTCAGGGCAGGGAGACTCCTGCCCAGAAAACTCTGAGTGCCCTTGTGCCAGGTGGCTTTCCCAGGACCCGGGAGGGTGAACCAGGTCTTCTTCCCCCAATTTCTCCTGTGTGTTTCTGTGCGTGTCAGTTTCTTTGTCTCTAAAATGAGAAATGTAAAAGCTTCCCAGGAGACACACACACGTGGATTAGTTCTCATGGTGGGGCGTTGGCTTTGAGATGCTTCGTGCTGGGGGCGTCCTGAGTCCCCTCACTCCCACTTGCCAAGCCCTTTCCAACCCCCATCTCTCCCTCCACCACCACCAGCCCCATCCAAGCCTTCCGCAGCACCTTTTGCCTGGACTATGGAAAAGACTCCTAAATGCTTTCCCTCCTTCTCCACGCTCGAACAATGCAAATTAGGCCAGGATGAGAAACCATCTGACATCCCATCAACTCAGGCAGATTTTTAAAATAATGACAATAACCAGGGTCACGGGCAATGCCTCCTCTTTCCCGCAGGACTGGAGTATGAACTGGTATATTTCCAATTAATTTTTAAAAAGATTTATTTATATATATTTTAGGAGAGAGAACACGTGCAGAAGGTTGGGGGGGTGGGAGGGGCAGAGAGAGAGGGAAGGAAATCCTCAAGCGGACTCCCAGCTGAGCCTCCCAGCTGAGTCGGGGGCCCAATCAGGGTTGGATCCCAGGACCCCCCCCCCCATCAAGACCTGAGCCAAAATCAAGAGTCTCAT
>NW_023192794.1:0-8383 GCF_002007445.2 Ailuropoda melanoleuca
GCCGCCCTGTCCACTCCCGCCCAAGAATGGAGGACTGATGTCAGCGCCAGGCCTGGCAGTGTGGGGCAGAGACCGTCCAGTGGTGGACAAGAGCCACTGGAGCGATTCAATCCGCAACCCGCGGCATTCTTTGACCAACACGGCAGGAAGGTCAGGGTTCTTTCCCAACGTGGGGCTTCCTCATCGCATCTGCATAATGATGCCAGGTCAGCAGGGCTGTCCGCTACCCCAGCATGACCATGGGGTGGCGACTTCCCTTTCAGGGGGCAAAAGACCCCAGTGCAGTAGACAGAGGAATGGCCCCCTAAAGATATCCACGTCCTAATCCTCTGAACCTGGGCCTTTGTCTCTTCACAGGGACAAGGGGATTTGCAGGTTTTGAGATGCGGGGGTTATCCTGGGTTATCCACGTGGGTCCTTGAGAGGGAGGCAAGAGGGTCAGAGGCAGAGTGACGCAGCATGCGAGAGACTTGGCAGGCCATTGCCGGCTTCGAGATGGAAGGGGCTGTGATCCAAGAGACATGGGCAGCCTGCAGAAGGTAGCAGGGACCAAAAATGGGGTTCTTCCTAGAGACTCCATGTGCTAGTGAGGGGTCCCCCAAGAAACAGAACCAACAGGAGACATAGCGATATCAATGTATATATAAATATATAGGTTACATATGCAATGCATATAATGGATAGATACTATATATTTATAGCATCTATAAATCATATATATATGATTTATTACAAGAATGAGCATGTGATCATGGAGGCTGGGAAGTGTGCACGACGGAAACCCAGCCAAGCTGGTGGTATAACAGCCTGAGTCCAGAGGCCCCGAGCATCCAGAGGCCGAAGGTGTAAGTCCCAAGGTGTGAAGTCTGAGGGCAGGAGGAGGGCCCAGCGACGGAAGAGAGCGCAGACCCGGCCTTCCTCCACCCTTCCCTTCTCTCAGGCCCTCAAGGGATTGCTCCAAGGCCTCCACAGGGGTGAGGGCCTCTCCTTGGCTGAGTCACCTCCTAGTCTGTTCCAGAGACACCTTCCCAGGCGAGGCCAGAGCTAACGTGGTTTCACCAGCTACCCTGGCCTCCCTCAGTCCAGCCAAGTGGACACAAAATTGACGACCACATTCCAGAAGGCGGGCAGCCTAGCCAACACTTACTTTCAGTGCTGCGGGACCCTGTTTGGACTTTGGAACCATAAGGTAACGGATTCGTGTCATTCAAAGCCACTGAGTTTGGGGTGATTTGTGACGGCCACGCGGAACATGGGAGGCATCCCTCACACGTGTGGTCTGTGGCAGCTCAGCCCGTGGGACAGGGGCTCGGCCCGAGTTCTGCCCCTCGAGGGGTGTGTAGCGCTGGGCACAGAGGCTCCTTCCATCGACAATGCGGATGAGAACAGGCCCTGGAGGTCGTCAACAGGATAACTAACGTGTTGGAGGACACTCATTTGGCAAAATTAAGCGTAGTTATCACTTTCTCAATAAATCTTTGCCGAATGGGGATATGAATTCCAGGAAACGCTTACACGCACCGAACCCGTGTCATGCAACAACCTGGAAGGACGAAGGTCCCCTGACAGGTGCGGTAACCAAAGCTCGGGGCATTAAGGGGAGCCGCTCAGGTTAACAGTGCAGCTAAGACAGGGCTGGGCATGGCCGTGCCGAATGACGGCCTTGGCACCTGCGGCCCTTGCTCATGGACAATCCTCAGTGTCTACTTTGTTACTGCATCAGAGTTGTCATTCCCTCATCTGTAACATGGGCGTCATCGGGGTGCCTCTCTCCCAGGACTGGTGAGGTGCTGTTGCTGAGATGGTGTATGGAAGACACTTAGACTTGTTTCGTGCAGGGGAGGGGCAGGGGAGGGGCTCACTGCATCTCGATGCACCTCTCCGTTGGGTTTCCGGGGCCAGAGGTCACGACACATTGGCTTCTTTATTTCCCACTGACCCAGACTGGTACACGGCAGAATTCCACATGTATTTTAAAAAAAGAAAACCCACATACCATTATAATGAATTCCAGTGTCTATCCCCCCATTAGAATTAATACAGAAGAGACGAGAACAGAGCAGGAGAATGGAGGCAGCATGGAGAGCCAAGGTGGAGGAGGTCTGGAAGCCTTCCTAGAGAATGCGAGCTCCTTCCTAGAAAAGCCACCTCCAGAGGGACATCTGGGCCCCCAGGGAGACATGGGCTTTCTCCCTGAGGCATCGGGATGGTACCGTGAAGATGAGATGTTTGAACATGAACAGACGGCATGATGCTGGGTCTGATGGCGTGGATCTTAGAGCATTGAAGTGTGCTGTCACTGACACAGCTCGGGTGGGAACGAGGTCTGTGCTTTACCCAGAGTGACGGGGTCTCTGGGGCTTTGGGTGACGTGATGGTTAGACACATCACCAACAGGGTACTCTCATTGTTTCATGCGCAGGAAAGAAGAAGCTGAAAGTAAGAGAAAACACAAGGAAAGGAGAGTCGGCAGAAGCTCGTTAATTCCGAGGCTGGCAACCTGAAATTTGTGAGCGTTAAGATGTGGGTCAGAAGGAAGGTTCCTTTTCCCTTGTTAAAAATTGATCAGCAGATGAATTGTGAACAGGGATGGCTGCAGAAGGTATATGTTGACATCTGCAGGAGAACAAATTGCTTTCGAGGTTATTGTGGTCACCAACAGACCGATCACAAGAGAACAAATAGGAATTCTATTTTGAGTTCCTCTCCTTAGCTGCTAGTTTCCTGACATAGTTCCTCAAGAAGTATACAATAACACACATGTACCAGCATTTTCGGATCCGTAGCTCTCACTAATTAACACCGATCTTCTAATGGACCTTGTATTGCGGGTACGCATTTCTTCAGAGGATTCTGCAGGTTTGTGTAGACGTGCCCAGAAGGGAGAGTCTGGGCAGCGTGATGGCGGCGTGAGCACGATGGACACAGAGGTGAACGTCTGCTTATCTGCAACCTCAGGGAGGAGGACCAGGGAAAGGGAGGAAACTCGTGAGGATTGCCAGCATGGTCTCAGGGGTCAGGCAGAGTGGATGGGGGTCTTGACCTCATTGCTGAATCCAAGTGTGACCTGGTCATGTGTCCTAACCCCAGTCATGGATAAAGTTCTGGAGAAGAGGACGCTGAGATGGAGTTTGGTGTGCAGCGGGACGATTACAGAGTGTGTCCTTAGGGTCCATCCTGTGCAGGAGGGCAGGGCGGCAGGGGGGCAGGAGAAGGGGAGGAGGAGGAGATAAGGAGAAAAGGAGGAGGTGGAGAGGAGGGGGAAGGGGGGAGAGGAGGAGAAGGAGATGGGGGATGAGGAGATAGGGGGAGGAGGACATGGGGAGGATAGAGAAGGAGGGGAGGAGGGAGCAAGAGGAAGGGTGCAGAGTTATGCTGTGACGGGGTCATGATCAGCAGCCCCAGCTGACCTCTCGGGAGCTCTGGAGCTAAAGCAGCCATGACACTGCCTGCCCCTTCACGGGGCTAGGTGGCTGGGCCTTTACACCTCTGCGTCCATCAGTCATCAGACTGAACTCTGTGGGGAGGGGTCTGACCTCAGGCAAGGAAGCCCCCTGCCTCCAAGGCAGTCCCTGAGGGCTCCTGGCCAAAGGGCCCTGCCCAGCAGCCCAGCCTCTGTTGGAGAGGGTGGCCTGAGAGTTCACCCCATGCCCACCTAGCCTGGCTTAGCTCCTGTTGTCATCTGATACGATCTCTGCCTCTCTGGGGTCCTGTGGCGTCGGATGGGAGAGCAGACAAAGCACCAGGCGCAGCACAGCCACGGACCGCATGTCTGTGTCCCCCCAGAACTCTGATGTTGAAACGGAACTTCCATGGGACAGCATCTGGGCGGGGGGCCTTTGGGAGCTCACGAGGGTGGAGCCCCTCAAATGGGATCAGCGCCCTTGTAGGAAGGGGCAGACAGCTCAGTCTGTCTTTCCACCATTTGAGGATGAAAGGAGACTGCGGCCACCTGTAGCCTGCCCTTGCCCTGAGCACAGACTTCCAGCCTCCAGAACTGTGAGAAGTAAACATCTGTTGATTATTTATTTTTAAATATTTTATTTATTTATTTGAGACAGAGACCCCACATGACTGGGGGAGGGACAGAGGGAGAAGCAGATTCCCGCTGAGCAGGGAGCCCGACATGGGGCCCAATCCCAGGACCCCGGGATTAAGACCTGAGCCAAAGGCAGACACTTAACCAACTGAGCCACCCAGGTGCCCCGTAAAGTCTGTTGTTTAAAAGCCTCCAGGTTCATATATTTTGATATAGCAGCCTGAGCAGATGAAGACACCGCCGTGTGATGTTCAAGACTGTGAACAAAGTAATGATTTGACTCATCACCGTTATTCGTTACAACAACTATGCTACCATTGTCGTCACCGTGATTCCAAGGGCCTCATGGCGGCCCAGCACAGGCGATCTGAGCAGTCATCACAGCTCAGCAGATCGCCTGTGACGCCTACAGTCCGGGCAGGGGTCAAGGCTCTCGCAGGCCGGGCGCCCAGCAACGCCTGGGGTGACCCCCGGAAGCCAAGAGTTGGGATCACAGGCCTGTCTTGAAATTTTCGTGGTGGCTCTGTCTTATAGGCACTGAGATGGTTTTGAATGGCTTTCTGACCCACACCGGCTTTCTGGTCCAGCGGGAACGGCGGACACATATCTGACGCTCGGGCAGGTGCCGTGACCTTCCCTGACGCTGTTTCTAATAGACTGGAGACCGAGACCTGTCCTTCCTCTGGTGGTCACGCTCAGGTCGTGGGCAGCCCCAGCACCCCGAGGGTCCAGCCCCACCAGCTGGAGCGTGGCGCACGCTGCTTGCCTGCGTGGGGGGCACAGCAGTCTGTGATTATCTAGAAATTCAGGTACTTCCAACTGTGATGTAGGAGGGAAAGCGTTTCGGTTTTGGTGGGTGCTTTTTATCCTCGTTGCACCAGCATTATAAGCACATACATAATTTTAAAACTATATATTTTCAATTATTGTGAGTTTCCCAAACAAGAGACTTCTTCGTGTGTGAATGCTATGTCAACCAGGTGGTCATTAAAATCTTTCTTGTGTTGACATTTCCTTCAGCTCTGAAATGGAGTTAAATTTTCTTAGTAAATGAGACCTCTTGGGGAAGAGTGTTTTTTGTTTTTTTTTAAAGATTCAAGCAGGTTTCCAGCAAAGAAAAAAGAAATAAAGAATGGGGTGTGGGGGGGGCTGAGAAACAGGTTTCAATTTTACTAGTTGTCTTAGAATCAAAATCATAGCCCATATCCCACTGAGATGAAAATTGTTCCAGGCTGGAAGAGCAGGGCTGAGAATGTGTGTTTCTGTGAGATGTATTGACATTATGATCTTACTAACACATGCTAATACCCAGCCGACACTGACTGCATAACCGAAAGCATTGGGCAGCGTTATCTAAAATATCAGATACATATTCTGATATGATCTCATTATTACAAAATTAATTCAGATCCTTGTAGAATGTTTTGAAATGCCTTCCAGAAATAACAATACTGACAGGCTGATAAATCACACTTCAGTGGCACCTTAGTGAAAAGTCAGAAGAAATCAGTTTGATCTCCTCAGATGCATAGTTCAAGGCTCAGACTCCTCCAGCTGTCTGATCTACGTCTGTAAAAATATCACATAACCATCAGTGAGGCTGAGGCATGTCAGGCCTTCCATTCCCCTGATTAGAATAATTGATTGCTCATTAAACTCCTATACATACAGTTTGATTCGAGTCGAATTCCAACCCCCGCACCTGCCTTTCCAAAACTCTTCTTAAACGGTCGGTAGAGCTGAGTGGTTTCTTTCGTTTTCAATGTGGAAAGCAGAGAGCCACCTTCAACATTACGAACGATACCCAAGAGCCCTTGCTGACGGCTCCTGATGATGTCGTCGGGGTGATGGGCCTGGCATGCTTGAACTTGGGGTCCAGGTTTCTGGGTCCAGGTGAGGAAAGGGGCCGTCGGGAACCTCTCCTGCCGGGGGCTCTGTTCCACGGAACCTGATGGCCCGGTGCACCTGCCCGAGTGCGGGTGTTGTGACAGACATCCATGTCTGCTCAGATGGCAGGGTCCCTTTTCACGCAGGTGTCTTGGCAATTACAGAAAAAAAGCTACGGAGCTCTCTCCAAGCAGATTTTCTGCTCTCACAATATCCTGCGTAGTGTTCTCGCTCCGTTCTCAATGTCTCTGGTGCATTTTCCTGCATCACGGCTGAGGCGGCTCTGGAGGGAGCCAGGCTGTCTGGGATGGAATTTCAGGTCCACGTCTTACCAACTGTGGGACGCAGGAGGGGTCATGGAAGCTTCCAGTCCTTTCCTTTCCTCCCCTGTCACGTGCAGTCATCAACAGAACGGACCTAGCGGGTTTTTATCAAAATTACCGGAACTGATGGCTACACAAAGCTCAGAACTGTGCCCGGCACGTGGCCCGTCCGTGGGGTGTGACTGCAATTCACAATTGTTGTCATCCGTGGAGTGCACGGCTTTCATTTGTGGTTTCGTTGATTCCTTCAAAGATTCTACAACTCTCTACAGGTTGGCAGTCCAGTGACATAAGGGATGTTTTTCATCTCACCTTTTATAAAGCGATGATATTTGATCACAATTTTAGCTCTTTGTCCCAAGAATCACACCTGACTACGTTTTAACCCTCAGGCTTTGATACAAAGTTCCGTATGTGTGTGGAGGGAGATCATTCTAGCAATAAACGCTCCTTCTTTTCCAATTACACAGACAGGCATCAGGCTCCAGCTTAATGGTTGAACAAAGAGGCGCCAGGATGAATGGGAGCTTTGAAATTAAGGTTTGGACTTAGGAGTTGGGCATTTGCATGGATAGCTGTGTGCGTTTCTGGTAGAGCCTGTAAGGAAGCTTCCGATTTGCTTTTTGTGCTCCTTAAATTTCCCAGCACAACGCTGAGCGGAATTGGTACGTTCATAAATGTGGTCTCTTCTATTCGTCGGTCCCAGCGGTGCTGGCAGACCTCCTCCATGGGCTGCGTGTTCCAGATGTGGCGGAGCGTGGGTTCCAGGCTGCGGCGAAGCAGGACAGAGGGTGGGTAGGAGAGGCACTGCTAGGTCAGAGAGGGGGCAGGCTACAGAGGCCCATGACGGGGGTGGGTAGGCAGGTAGAAAATGTGGTTAGGAGACAGTCTGAGTGGAAGCGTTTAAGCTGAAATCTAATGGTGGAGTAGGGGGGGACCTCCAGCTGCAGACCTGGGGAGTGAGGCCCAGGCGGGGGGACTGCAAGTGTGGGGCGCTGGCGTGCCTGTGGGGTGTGTGTGTATGCGTGTGTGTGTGTGTGTAAGACCACGGTAGATGGACCGCAGGACCCATTCCCCACCCTCCCTCTCCTCCTGTCCCACAGGTAAGGCCTGTGAGGTCTTGGCTCGGGGCCCACCCCCCACTCTGGCCTCCCCTGGCCACCTCGGAGGTCCCAGGACACACACGCTCACACACACNGACACACACGCTTACACACACACTAACTTGGCACATGCCCAACTTCTAAATTCTCACTTAATGATTATATGAAAGTTGATTTTCAGGGCGCTGGGGTGGTTCAGTTGGTGAAGCATCTGCCTTCAGCTCAGGTCATGATCCCAGGGTCCTGGGTTCGAGTTCCACATCTGGCTCCCTGCTTTTCCTTCTCCCTCTGCTCTGCCCCACTCATAGTGTCTCTCTCAAATAAAGAAATAAAATCTTTAAAAAAAATAAAAAAAGTAAAGTTGATTCTCTAATGAAGTAAAATTATCTACATTTCTACAATATTGATACATCTGACAATGTTTCTTTCTTACGGCATTAACTGAAACATCACCGGGAAAAGCTGATCCCGTAATGTTGGCTTAGGGGCCCCGCGCTTTCCTGGCACGAATCACTCAGACTGTCTCCTAGGCAGGCATCATTCCAGATGATGTTTTTAGGTAGCTGTTTCTGACAAGCTGAAGAAGTTTACTTTTACTGCTGTTGTCCTAAAACAGCGTCCGGAATGGGTATCTCCTGCCGTCGCATGTCATCAGGTCCTTCTTGGCACCTGTCCCCGTGACAGCTCTGCTCTTCTCTGGCTGTTAACATTCCCGTAGATACCTTGTTGCTATGACTTCATTTCTGGAATGAAGTCTATAGGTCAGTGTGTGTGTTAGATATTTTATTGCTTAATGGAACTAACAGATATCTTATGAATACACTTTGCATCTTCTCACTGAGAGCTAAATTTGCCTGGTGTTGCTCTATCCTTATCTTGTTTTGGTGTCAGGGTTATTCCAACCTTATAAATTTAACTGGGAATATTTTCATCTGGTTTTAGACTCTCAAGAACAAAGAAATCATCTGCGCCAGAAGATACCCGTGGATTCGGCAGTCTATTTGTTTTCTTTGTTTGCAGGCGGTGTCTGG
>NW_023192795.1:0-3972 GCF_002007445.2 Ailuropoda melanoleuca
TGACTCATGCCAGGAAGAAGTCCTGCATGTGTGAATGGAGTCAGAAGGAGGACCCCTCAGAGTGGGAGTGGCAGCCCAGGTCAGATGAGTTGATGAATCTGTGTGAATGGCCAAGTATCTTCTCCTGCCCAAAAGAGGATTACTGCTGAGTGAGAAACAAGGCAAGACTTCCCAGGAGTAGAAACAGTGGTGGACCAGGAAGATGAGAAGCTTCAGCTGTGCTTCTCTATTGAGTCCACGATATTGCTTACCCTGAGTTATTGGACACAGTATAAGTCATCAGTTTTGTGACGATATATGAGGGAGTTTGATTTTATCATTGAAAAATTGTATTTGTGTGCCTATGAGGTCCATAAGAGGATATCCAGAAAGGAGTTGAATATATGTGTCTTGTAAGTTGTAAAGGAGAGGTAAAGAATTGGGAGATGTCACGTATAGCTATTAATTGGGATCTTAGGAGTTGATGAGCTAGACCAGGAAAAGTGTGAAGAGAAGAATAGGGGGCTTTAAGCAGAGCCTTGAGGAGCCCCAGGACTTAAGATACGTAGAATAGGAAGAACAGGCAAAGGATGAGATGAGATGCCAGCGAGGCTGAAGAAAAACTCAAAGTGTTGTGGTAAAACATTGACAGGATGTTTCAAGATGGCGGGGATAGTGACTAGTGTCAGATGCTGCTGAGAAGTCCAGCAAGGACTCAGGGTGAGACACGGACTTCATTGGTAATGGTAGCAAATGCTGCTTTGGTGGAAAGGTGAGGACAGAAATGCGATTAGCATGGGTTAGAGGGTGAGTAGGACATGAGAGGCACGTACGTGGTGTAGACAACTACAGATCTAACTACGATGAGGGAATAGAATTGTTTCTGTATAATGTAGACTAGAAAATACTTGAGTCATTTTAATTGTTTAAATGTTGAAGGAGTAGAAAATTTAAAAACCTAGGTTGAAGACAAAGACAGGAAAGTGAATGAATGATAATGAATATAGGGAAGATTTGAGAGAGTGAGAATGGGTTGGGTTTTGGGCCCAGATACAAAAGGGATATTTTTCCAATTATAACAAGAAAAAAAAAAAGAGTACATGTACGTGTGTGTGTCTATGTGTATATACATATATATGTAGATGTGATGACTGTCTTACATGATTTCGTATCCAGTGTTTTCAAATTTCCGTGTGAAGCAAAATGAAAGATTATCTGTTGAGAAAGTGGGAGTTGGTATTGGTGGATATGCTTGGAGAAAAGTAGGAAAAAATTATCCCGGGACATTGAGCTGAAAAGATCACGTTGTTACGTCATTGGGCAGTGTCGTGGTGAAGCTNGGTCATTGAGCAGTGTCGTGATGAAGCTCAAGGGTGATGATCATGAAATTATGGGAAAACAAATATACCTAGTTAAGTGCCTTTCCATCTTGATCTGAAGGACTTACTAGTTTGGTGAATCTAGAAGTTGAGTTTTGCATACATACATGATGAGAGGTCAGTGGAGCAAGGGCAAGCAAAATTTGTGTAAGAGAGTGGTTGACATGATGAATCAGAATTTATCCTAGAAAAGAAGAATGCAAAGACACCAGGATAGTAAATGGAAAGTAGTGAGATAGTCAATGCCCCGGAGGGCTCAAGGTTGTTAAAGAACAAATTGATAGTCCCTGAACCACAGAGCTGAGCTATACATGGTTAGTTTGTGTAGACATGTGGTTAATGAGGCCAGTCAATCCTAAGTTACAGTTCTTCAAGATGGAGTCCTAGAATAGGGTACCTGACCTTTCAGGAGCGAAATGAAGCTATTCAAGATGATGTTATCATACTTTGAGGGGAAAGGTTGGGGTAGGCGACTGACAAGGATGTTAAACTTGCTGTGAAATGATTACCACAATATGCCTACTTACACATACCACCGTGCATAGTTGCAAATTTTTTTGTGATAAGAATTTTGAAGATCTATTCTTTTAGCAAGTTTAAATATACAATATATCATTATTAACCTGAGTTACCATGTCGTACATTCCATTCCCAGGACTCATTTTTTTTATAATTGAAATTTTGTACGTTTGACCACCTTTACCCAGTTCACTAACCCCCACCTCCACCTCCGTCAATTACCAACCTGTTCTCTGCATCTGAGTTCATGCTTTCATGTTGTCATCGTGTTTGTGGTTGTAGGTTGCACACACAACATTTGTCTGTAGGTTCATAAGGGATTTGTCTGTGTTTTCTTCATGTGACTTAATTTTATGTCTTCTGCTATAGAGATATCATGTACCTGCCATCTGCCATACACTCTATAGAGAATTTCCTCTATTACATGAGAGCCTATGAACATACTCCAGAGGCTTAATTCCCAGCTCTAACATTTACTTCTCATGCAGCTTTTGGCACGTTAGTTAACTTCTCTGTGCCTCCGTTTCTGCATCTTCAAAATGAAGGCGACATTATCACCTGCCTCATAGGATTTTTAAGGGGATTGTAGAAATGATTTCATGTAAAGAGCTTTAGACTTGTGTAGTGTGTTGAAGATTTCCCAAAATATTAGTTTTTGTGTTATAGAGATTGCTTGTTTGCTTTTTTAAAATTTAATTTAATTTATTATTTTTTATTATGATATGTTAGTCACCACACAGACATCATTAGTTTTCTTTTATAATTTTTATTTTGTTAGTCACCATACAGTACATCCCCAGTTTTTGATGCAATGTTCCATGATTCATTATTTGCGTATAACACCCAGTGCACCATGCAATACGTGCCCTCCTTACTACCCATCACCAGCCTATCCCCCATATTCCCCCACCCCCCTCCCTTTTGAAGCCCTCAGTTTGTTTCCCAGAGTCCACAGTCTCTCATGGTTCATTCCCCTTTCTGTTTACCTCCCCCTTCATTCTTCCTTTCCTTCTCCTACCTATCTTCCTATTTCTTATGTTCCATAAATGAGTGAAACCATATGATAATTGTCTTTCTCTGCTTGACTTATTTCACTTAGCATTATCTCCTCCAGTGCCGTCCATGTTGCNCTCCAGTCCCGTCCATGTTGCTGCAAATGTTGTGTAATCGTTCTTTCTGTTGGCTGAGTAATATTTCATTGTATATATGACCAAATCTTCTTAATCCAGTCATCTGTTGAAGGGCATCTAGGCTCCTTCCACAATTTAGCTATTGTGGATAATGTTGCTATGAACATTGGGGTGCATATGGCCCTTCTCTTCACTATGTCTGTAAGTTTGGGGTAAATACCCAGTAGTGCAATTGCTGGATCATAGGGTAGCTCAATTTTTTAACTTTTAATGTAGTGTTCCATGATTCACTGTTTGCATATAAAGCCCAGTTGCTTTTCTCTTGATCTGGGATTTAGAATGCGTCAATTCTAGAATTCTTCCACTAGAGGTCCCCTCTGTATTAATCATGAGCACACTTTTAACAGATTCCTCATTCAATGCTAAGAGGGGGCTGGAGGCTGAGTTGCATATCCATTTCCATACTGTTCTCCATGGTGAGGCACCAAACATCAACCTCAGAGAACATTCTGGTTTGCAAATCCCAGGTGTTATAGCGTAAGGGGTATCAGGAGAGTAATTGCAGTTGGCATAGGGTTAGTGCGCGGGACACACTGCAGCTCCCTATATCCCAGGCCCCTTCTCAGTGCTTGGCATGTAGCAGTGTGTCCGCTGAGCAATCACCTGGCATGGCACCGCAGCATGAAGGAGGATTAGCTGTGGACTGGAATGATCTTGGCTCTGCCCGTTATCCAAGATGACATCTTGGGCAAGATTATCTCTCAAAGTGTTAGATTCTACAGGAAAACAATAAAAAACAAGGAAGATGAAAATACTTATCTCAGAAGATTATTCTAAATGAGATGATACTCTGTTTATAAAGCCTAGCCTCTAGCAGTAGTCTGTCATTGTGAATTATCACCTCATTTTCCCACTGTACCCCACTTTTCTTCATTTCTTTCTCTGTATGTAGTTAGATTGCAGTT
>NW_023192796.1:0-1251 GCF_002007445.2 Ailuropoda melanoleuca
AATCATATCTCTCAGTATGCAGTCTCAACGTGAACGGTTTAAACTCTCCCATAAAACACCACAGGGTTGCATATTGGATAAAAAGACATGACCAATCCATTTGCTGTCTTCAAGAGACTAATTTTGAATCCAAAGATGCATTCAGACTTAGAGTAAGGGGATGGAGTACCATCTTCCATGCAAATGGACCTCAAAAGAAAGCTGGAGTAGCAATTCTCATATNCTTAGAGTAAGGGGATGGAGTACCATCTTCCACGCAAATGGACCTCAAAAGAAAGCTGGAGTAGCAATTCTCATATCAGATAGACTGGATTTTAAACTAGAGGCCATAGAGAGAGATACAGAAGGGCACTATATTATTCTTAAAGGAAGTATTCAACAAGTGGATATGACAATTATAAGTATATATGCCACCAACAGGGGAGCAGCAAGATACACAAGCCAACTCTTAACCAGAATATAGAGACACATAGATAAAAACACATTAATAGTAGGGGACCTCAACACCCCACTATCAGAAATAGAACATCCTGGCAAAAACTAAGCAAAGAATCAAAGGCTTTGAATGCCATACTCGACGAGTTGGACCTCATAGATATATATAGAACACTACACCCCAGAACCAAAGAATACTCATTCTATTCAAATGCCCATGGAACATTCTCAAGAATAGATCATGCTCTGGGACACAAAACAGGTCTCAGCCAATACCAAAAGATTGAAATTATCCCCTGCATATTCTCAGACCACAACGCTCTGAAATTGGAACTCAACCACAAGGAAAAACCTGGAAGAAACTCAAACACTTGGAGGCTAAGAACCATCCTGCTCAAGAATGACTCGATAAACCAGGAAATCAAAAAACAAATTAAACAATTTATGGAGACCAACGAGAATGAATACACAACGGTCCAAAACCTATGGGATACTGCAAAGGCAGTCCTAAGGGGGAAATACATAGCCATCCAAGCCTCACTCAAAAGAATAGAAAAATCTAAAATGCAGTTTCTATATTCTCACCTCAAGAAACTGGAACAGCAACAGAGGGACAGGCCTAACCCACTGACAAGGAAGGAGTTGACCAAGATTAGAGNATTAGAGCAAAAACCAATGAATTAGAAAACAGAAGTGCAGTAAAGCAAATCATAAGGACTAGAAGCTGGTTCTTTGAGAGAATTCTTAAAATTGGCAGACCACTGGCAAGACTGATCCAAAAGCAAAGAGAAAGGACCGAAATTATTAAAATTATGA
>NW_023192797.1:0-606 GCF_002007445.2 Ailuropoda melanoleuca
TCTCAGAAAACAGATATTGCCCAAGAGAGGGGCAGTTTTCTGCTTTCTGTTTGCTGGAGATGCCCAGTGATCTGAGGCCTGGAGCAGAAAGAGAGGGAGAAATGAAAACACTTCTTGTCAATGCCCATGTCACTAAGCTTACTTTTATCAGACAGTGACAATAATTTGAAGCAGATCAATATTCATATTGTTTAACATATTAAACAAATGTTAAAATTGCCCTTTAATCAATGTATGTAATTCATTGATGAAATCAAGAAAGCTTTTTGTTCTCAGGACCATGCATCTGCCAGTAGTCCAAAACTTTTATATGGCACTGAAATATTCTGGAATGATTGTTCAAAACAGAGCTTATGAGCCATTACTCCTTTATATTCAGGTCCAGGAGGCCTGTGATAGAGCCTGGCTGTCTGCACTGCATGGATTTTGTTGTGAGAAANATTTTGTTGTGAGAAACACTACAGAAGGTATACTTCACCCTGGAGCCAGAGATGTAAATAAGTTATCAGCTTCTCCCCTCACCATGGACACTGTTAACAAGAAGTCTTGGTAAACAAATGGGTGTTCTAGTCAGCTTTGCTGTGATGAAACACTTCGGACATAGAA
>NW_023192798.1:0-1184 GCF_002007445.2 Ailuropoda melanoleuca
TTTATCTCAGTTTATCCTGGCTCATTACCCTTCTTTTCAGGTTTCTGTTTTGAAGCAAGCTTTCTGAGAACCTATTCCTCTTATTCCTAACCAAGGCATTTACCACAATGCGGAACATGAGGGTCTGCCTTGTTCAGTCCAGACCAATCAAAGCCTGCCCCAGTCTCAGGCAGACAACATCTCTGAGACCACACCAGATCCTGCTTGGGAATCTCAGCCAGTTCTAAACAAACAAACAAACAAAGTCAATGAAAGAAAATAAACAATCTGACTAAAACAATGGGCCAAAGACCTTAACAGACACCTGATCAAAGAAGATAAACAGATGGCAAATAAGCATATGAAAAGCTTCTCCACATCATACATCACCAGGGAAATGCAAATTAAGACAATGAGATGCCACTATATAGTTATTAGAATTGCCCAAATCCAGAATATTGATAACACTGAACGCTAGAGAAGACATGGAATACCAGGTGTTCTCACTCATTGCTGGTGGGATGGTAAAATGTACAGACACTTTGGATGGCAATTTAGCAGGTTTCTCCCCACCCCACCGCCAACCTACACATATGGTTACCATATGATCCAACAATCTCACTTTTCGGCATTTCCACACAGAGGTTGAAAACTTACTTCCACACAAAAACCTGCTCATTAAAGTTTATACCAGCAGCTTTATTCATAATTGCCAAAACTAGGAAGCAACCAAGTTTAATGGATAAATAATCTCTGATACCTCCAGACAATGGAATATTATTCAGCACTATAGTGCTGAAGCTATCAAGCCATGAAAAGACATGGAGGAACCATAAATGCATATTGCTAGGTGAAACAATCAAATCTGAGAAGGCTACACATTGTATGATTCCAACTATATGGCATTCTAGAAAAGGCAAAACTGAAAATACAGTAAGATTAGTGGTTGCTAGAGGTTGCAGTAGAGGGGGAATGAATAGGTAGAGCAAAGTTTTTTCTTCCCCACTCTGGTGGAAGACAATGGCTACAGTGGGCTGGACTTTGGTATTTCCCTTTTCCCAAGTCAGTTTTGCTCTGATANTTCTGATAATACCCCAAGCAGGTTAGGCTCTGATTAAGGATTTTCTTCTGAGGGCAGGCCTTGTTAAGAGAGTGCTCTGGAGCATTTCGAGATAATTCCTTTTCTCTTCCCCCTGCTGGAAGCA
>NW_023192799.1:0-595 GCF_002007445.2 Ailuropoda melanoleuca
TCTCAGAAAACAGATATTGCCCAAGAGAGGGGCAGTTTTCTGCTTTCTGTTTGCTGGAGATGCCCAGTGATTTGAGGCCTGGAGCAGAAAGAGAGGGAGAAATGAAAACACTTCTTGTCCATGCCCATGTCACTAAGCTTACTTTTATCAGACAGTGACAATAATTTGAAGCAGATCAATATTCATATTGTTTAACATATTAAACAAATGTTAAAATTGCCCTTTAATCAATGTATGTAATTCATTGATGAAATCAAGAAAGCTTTTTGTTCTCAGGACCATGCATCTGCCAGTAGTCCAAAACTTTTATATGGCACTGAAATATTCTGGAATGATTGTTCAAAACAGAGCTTATGAGCCATTACTCCTTTATATTCAGGTCCAGGAGGCCTGTGATAGAGCCTGGCTGTCTGCACTGCATGGATTTTGTTGTGAGAAANAGAAAACCTACAGAAGGTATACTTCACCCTGGAACCAGAGATGTAAATAAGTTATCAGCTTCTCCCCTCACCATGGACACTGTCAACAAGAAGTCTTGGTAAACAAATGGGTGTTCTAGTCAGCTTTGCTGTGATGAAACACTTCGGACATAGAA
>NW_023192800.1:0-1321 GCF_002007445.2 Ailuropoda melanoleuca
ACAAGTTCATTTGAAATCCTACTACCTTGGTTCAAATTTTGAATTATTACTTACTACTGCGTGACTGTGGATGAATCACTTCTCTGGCTTCTGGTTTTCATCTGTAAAACAAGGATAACAATCATATCTACTTTTTGGGTGGTCATGAGCACAGTGTTGGCGCATCAGGACAGGAGCTCCTCACCTGGGTGCCCCAGNCCCCAGGCTCGCCAATGCAGAGTGCAATTCAGGGAACAGGAGCACTGGATTGAATCAGTTAGTCTGGGGCTCAGAGAACTGAAGTTTTTTCCGTGTGGAGATGTAATGGGAATGAAAACTATAACGTACTGTTCAAACGTTAGTAGGAGTCGTTATCTGCTCTGCTGATAGAGGGACCAGAGTACCTGTGGGTGTCTGTGCAAGTGCTCCCGTGTGCTCTTGCAGAAAAGGGATTCGCCTTAAGCATATGGATGTTTTTACTACTCCTTTACTTTTGAATCTTTAAGAAAAAGGGTTTGCAAGATCATATTTTGCTTACAGCAAAATTTTTGTTTCCCGGGGGCAACCACTGTCAGCTTGGTGTTAGTTTAGGTACTTCTACCAGATGTCAACCTGGGATTGGACGTACTAAAGATTTACTAGGGAAGACACCTATAAGGGACAATGAAGAGTGAGTCAGACTGCAATGCAGGAAGGAAGTAAGCAAGGTCTTAAATTGTAATCCATTTCCAAGAAAGTGTAGGCTGGGCCAATGGGGAGTCTTTGAGACAGTCCTCTGTCTGGAGTCATGCATCTTCCAGAAATGGGCCTGCCTTAGTGTCTCTGCTGTGTTTAGTCATTGGCTGGGGAATGTGGCTTTGGGGCTAACACGGCAATGGATTTCAGAACACAGCAGCTGGGATCCACTGGTCAGCTGTGCTCCCTACAGTAGACAATCTATGACGTACATTGTCATGGCCTCTGTGGGGCCTTTTCTTTCAGCCTGTGTAAGCTCCTATATTATTACACACACATATATATGCATGAATATGTATGCATATCTACACAAATGTTTACGATTTTGTGAATGGGGTCATACATTTGTTTTACAACTTGCGTTTTTCACTGAATAATAATTTCATGTGAATATCATATCAGTACAGATAGATCTTCATTCTTTTTCATGGCTGAGTGGAATTTCATTGTTTGGCTGTCCTTCATTTTATTCAGTCAATCCTCAGTTGATTAGCATTTGAGTGCTTTCTAGTTTTTCACTATCACAAATAAGGCCATACTAACAGACACATGAAAAAATGTTCAAAATCATTAGCCATCAGGGAAATTCAAATCAAAACCACACTGA
>NW_023192801.1:0-213 GCF_002007445.2 Ailuropoda melanoleuca
AAGCACCTTGATTCCTGTTCTACCTTCCATAAGGCCGTCGTGACTTCAAGGGCTTTCCCCTCACACTTTGTATCTTGATTATAAGGGCTGGATCCTCCACAAGCCCCTACACCAAATGTTGAATCGGGGACCCCAGTGAAAAGGCTGCTGTTCGCTGGAGGTGTTTTCCTGGACACTCTGCTTTATTACCAATGAGAAGGGCGCTGAGTCCTC
>NW_023192801.1:581-833 GCF_002007445.2 Ailuropoda melanoleuca
CCTTCCATAAGGCCGTCGTGACTTCAAGGGCTTTCCCCTCACACTTTTTTTCTTGGTTCTATAGGCTGGATCCTCCCCAGGTGCCTACACACAATGTGGAATGGCGGTCCCAGTGAAAAGGCTGCTGTTCGCTGGAAGTGTTTTCCTGGACGCTATGCTTTATTACAAATGAGAAGGGCAGTAGGTGCTCGAAAATCCTGAACGTTTTCATTCATGCTCCCTTACTCACGAGAGATGATGATCGTTGATATT
>NW_023192802.1:0-550 GCF_002007445.2 Ailuropoda melanoleuca
AGGAACACATTAGCATTGTTTAAAGGTTTGTGCATCACTTTTTTGACTGCTGTAGCTCGTTAGAAGCGGAAGCTAAAGGGGTTAATTGATCGGTCCTCCGTTAAGGTGATACAAATTCACGCTGACATTGGCAATTTTAGTGACACCTTCCACATTGTCATAACCCTCATATGTGCAATGCGTGTGTGTGTGTGCGTGTCCTGCATACTCACAAGGGCAAGATGCCTAGGGAGACATAGGAAGCACCAAGAAAGGGAAAAATCCAACTTATTTTAGAGCTTGGGAATGGGAGAAGCAGGGATAAGATGGAAGGGGAGAAAAANGAAAAAACCAGGAAAGGAGACTTAAAATTCACATAGGATTGTTAAGGGGCAGAGAACAGACATCCAGAATCTTTGAGACTCTCAACGTATCTGAGATAATCAGGCAAAGATGGACTTCTGCAGCCTGTTCCTGGAAATGAGGTGTTTTACATGTACGGGCAAGAACAACGGTTTAATCCTTTAAAACTTGGAATTGCTGCTACCTGAGGGAGAGGAAGGCTGGCGTG
>NW_023192803.1:0-585 GCF_002007445.2 Ailuropoda melanoleuca
GCTGCAGGGTCTTGCCACAGACATGCTCATGGTAGCAGAGCAAGTAATGGAAGTTGGGCTGAGAGGCCTATGGGTACACATTTGGAGAAGCTAGTCCCCAAGCACCCACAAGGGGGTGGCTGTCAGCTGTGGGGTTCTAGGCTACATCTTGCACTTGCACAGGTGCAGAGGCTGGGGCTAGCTGTCTGTGTGGGTCCCATTCTCTGGCAGGGGTGAGGGGAGGGGAATGGGTGCAGGCGGCTGGCATCTGCAAGTGCAAAATCTGTGGGGTGAAAACTAGTGAAGTCTGCAGGGGTCCATGGTAGCTGTACTGATCACTGGTTTCTTCTGTGGTGAAAGTTGCCAGGTGNCCTCTGTACAGAGCAGGTCACTGGGAACCCTGGTTTCTCACACTGTGTGGCTGATACTGGTAGTCTCTGTCCTTCTTCCTTGTTCCTAGTCATCTCTATACATCTCAGCTTTGCTGTTCCCTGGGTGGGGTGAAACCAAAGCAGGTCCTTCATGTAATACCCGGGAAAGCTGGGGAAACTGGTCACTCTCCCTGCTCTCCCTTTCCTGGGGAGGGGAACGCTAGCTGGTGAGTTA
>NW_023192804.1:0-3562 GCF_002007445.2 Ailuropoda melanoleuca
CAGAGAGGCGGCTCTGACTCACAGCTGAATCTCATTGTCAAAACTGTCCTGGTCCATCACTTCAGGATCCAAGTGGAGGAGATGGAAAATTATGATCTGATTTGCATATGCGAAGTTGCTCTTGGCAAACCCCCGCTCTAGTTACTTGAAGGAGCAACCTGGTGCAAGTTGAAGAGCCTGAGGAGGATGGAGTGAGTTCTTGAAGTACTCACCTGCCCTTGTGGTGATGCGTGCCTGTTTCTGAATGGGTCCAGACTGATGTCACAGACACAGCATATGGTACTCACAACCTACCGCAGCAGCAGATAGCTACATCCTGTCGTGCTGTTCAGTTTCGAAAAACACAATGCTCGGCCATAAAACAGCTGGACTCCAGAGAAGGACAATATGGTGGCATATTTCGGCTAAGACTCACCACCGCTCTGTACTCCTGGTCTCCTGCTCATAAAAGGCTTGTCTAAGCAACAAGTGTCAGCCAGACCAAATGAAGCACAGAAACCAAAAATGTGGTTGGAGGCGTGGAGGACAGTTGTTTGTTTGTTTTTCTCGCTGAGAAGCTATAAATAGCAGTCATTAGAATTTTTTCTCTCCCAAGAGGGTTGATATGTTTTGCCCATCATTATGAGAGAAGGGCCTGCGCAATCAGCATTTCCCTCACTGTGAGCCTTGGGAGGTCTTTAAAAGGATCTGTCTGTGTTGTTGACAATGATAATGATGGGAGACCATGCTTGGGCCAGGTGTCACTCAAGCTTAAAAGTCACTTCCCCTGGGACTGGTTGACCAAAGTCATCAACCATTAATTTATTATATCATGAATTTTTTAATAGTCTGTATGGCATCTACCACTATCTGATTTTATTTTTCTGAGGACAGCTTACTGAGATATAATTCACATACCATGCCATACACCCTTTCAACTGTACGGTTTAATGGTTTCAGTATATTCACAGAGTTGTCTCCATCACCACCAACTCCAGAATATTTTCATCACCCCCAAAAGAAACCTGTCTCCTGTAGCCATTACCTGGCCAGCCATAGGCAACCACTAATTTACCTTCTCTTTCTCTCTGGATTTGCCTATTCTGGATATTTCGTATAAATGGACTCATACAACATAATGGTCTTTTGCAAATGGCGTCATTCACCTGGCATCACGTTTTCAGCCTCATCCATGTGGTAGCAGGTAGCTGGACCTCATTCTTTTGTACCACAGTCTGATTACTTTTTACATGTTTTGTTTCTTTGTCTCAGTAAAAGGGATGTTCTATGAGAAAGGGCACCTTGAGGCTCAGACAAGAGGAGGATGTGTCCATATCCCACATTTCTTAGGGAGCACAGCCTAAACTGGAGCATGGTCTCTGACTCCACCGTCAGTCTCTCTTCCCGGCAACGTAGTGTTTTTGTGCCCTACCAGTTATGACCACTGATTGGTTGAGTATTTCTGACCATCGGCAGCATCAGAGCTCACTCAGGCTGGGTCAGGAAGAGACCTATGTGCATCCCTGCTGTTGAGGGAGAAAGTTCGAGTATTCAAGTACAAGAAGGCATTTGTTTGATTTTCACGAAGCCTGTCTTTCTTCCCTGGTGGGATCTTGAGTTCACACTGCTAATAGAATGCATAAATGTGTAGAGTTGAACTCCCCTGCTGCTGGGCTGTCTTGGCCAATTGTGCATCCGCACATAGGCAGATCTTTCCCTGGGGCCTTGCTGCTGCTCGTCACCTGAATAGCAAAGTAGGATGAAGCCGAGTCTTATTACCACGTCCCCACAGCCAGTGAAAGCCACGTTAATTTAACCTGGACCTAGAGCTTCCCCAGGAATTCAGCCTTGGGCTAATGGTGCTTCTCATTTGCTGAGTTGATCAGGATTGATTTCTGGAAACTATTCCCTGCTAGCTGGGCAAAAGTGGGGTTCCTTCCTTCCTTCATTCATTCATCCGTTCTGTATTTGTGAAGCCGTTGGAGGCCCTAGTGAGGTGCTGGGGATATGGAGATCAAATACATAATCACCGTTTCCCAGGAGTTTATTTATGGTCTGCAGTAGAGTTGGGTTGGTCTAGCAACTATCAACAAAACACAGAAATGATGGGAGTAAGAATGGAGCATGAGGGACGCCTGGGCGTATCTGTCGGTTAAGGTCAGGTCATGCTCTCAGGGTCCTGGGATGGAGCCCTGAGTGGGGAGTCTGCTTGTCCCTCTGCCCCTACCCTCCCCCCACTCATGCGTTGCGCACTCTCCCTCTCTCCCCTCTCTCAAATAAATAAAATCTTTTTTAAAAATTGAAAGAAAAAAAAAAAAGAATGGAGCTAGAGATGTCTCGTAGGAGCACTCGATGTCATTAAGGGAGAAGAGATGTCAGGAAAATGTTGAGGGGTTCCTGAGCTGACTCCCGAAGGGAAGGTAGGCATCAGCCAGGTGAGAAGTGGGGAAATGGGTGCACACAACCACACGCAGCCTATCTGGTTCTCCCTGTTTGGCTGGCAGGCCCTTCTTTTACACTTACGGGTTCAATTCACTTATGTGCTCGCAAATGTTTAATAAATGGCTCTCTGGAAAAAAGTGCATGTGTGTGTACACAGAGTTGGGAAGTGATAAACAGAGGCACACTGTTTTACAGTGTTCATACCAAGTAGCTGTAACAGACTCAGATAATCCAGAGCACGCATCACAGTACAATAACCAGGAAGTGATGAGTTTTGAGTAATACATCTGTTATGACTTGAATAACATGTATACAATTGTGTTATATGTTGTATATACAATTTATTTAACTGTAAGTTTGTATAATTTAATTTTTATTGATGGCTGCATTTAACAACCAGCTCACAAAATGCCTGAAAATGTAATACTTGGCTTTCACAAGCTGGTTCGAGCCAGCTCTCCTGCATCATTGGGTTCATTCTTTCACTCGGCAAGAATGTGCCGAGCATCCGCTGTTCACCAGGCACTGTTCTGAGAGCTGAGAATACATCGGTGAACAAAACAAATAACAAATTTCCCTTCTGGTTCTAAAATTCTGATTTTTAGTCACCGATCTTTCTAGCCAGTCTTGGGCCTCCATGTTCCCTTTGCCGTCTGCAAGGCTTGATTCCCACTGACCACAGTCACGGCTCCCTGGGCATATCATCCCCAGAGCTGCTAGCACGCACACATCCAGGCATCTCAAGGGTCTCACATTTAGAAGGAGCAGCTAAGGACACCTAGTCTGACCTCAGACATCCCCCTGTAGCCCTCCTGCGGGCTGGAGGTCGTCTGGGAGATGTACTAAATGTGGAACTACCGGAACCTCTTTGACCCGGGAGAGACGACTGGGGATTAGACTGTGTGCCTGGGCTCCTCTAGGGATTCCTCTCTGATTGCTATGTCCCCTTGTCACTCCTGCTGCCCAGGATGCCCTTTTCCTGTCGTCCCAGGGCACCCAGATTTCCTCCGCTTTGCCCTTATTGTATTATCTTAGACACAAGCTCTTTGAGGTTATAGACTGTGCCTTAGAATCAACAAGTATTTGATGATAAGCTGAATAAATGTTCTTTCCATTGATTTGCTCAGGTGGCCACACCTTG
>NW_023192805.1:0-204 GCF_002007445.2 Ailuropoda melanoleuca
ACAATTATCATATGATTTCTCTCATCTATGGAACATAAGAACTAGGATGATCGGTAGGGGAACAAAGGGATGAAGAAAGGGGGGGTAATCAGAAGGGGGAACGAAACATGAGAGACTATAGAATATGAGAAACAAACTGAGGGCCTCAGAGGGGAGGGGGGTGGGGGATTGGGATAGACTGGTGATGGGTAGTAAGGAGGGCAC
>NW_023192805.1:325-780 GCF_002007445.2 Ailuropoda melanoleuca
TTAAAAAAAAAAAAGGTTGGATTCACATCCTTCATTTGCTCTCTTAATGGCAGCCCTGCCTGCTCTCCTGGATTCTAAGAGTTCGCCAGCAAAGGGTTTGGAGGCTTATAGGAGAGCTGTTCTTTAGAGTTTTCTCTACTGAGGTCTGGCTGAAGTTATGTGGGGGTTCCTTCGAAGATTCAAGGAGACCACCCTTCTTTGCTCTGGTCCCTCCCACCCTCCAGCACTCAGAAATCCGCATCTTCCAGCAGTATCTGGTGAATTCTGACAGGTGGATCTGAGGTCACAGCAGGACATCTAATGGAAAAGTCTAGCAGATGATGTCAGGCTAGAATTCAGGAAAAAGAACAAGGGTAAGGCTAATAATTGTTGCCATTTATTGAGTTCTGTGTGCCAGTCACGGTGCTAACTAAGCACTTTACATGTGATTGCTCAGTGAATCCTCACATCAACCC
>NW_023192806.1:0-876 GCF_002007445.2 Ailuropoda melanoleuca
ACACTCTCCCACTTAGGAGTCTGCCACGTTTCACCACCTGAGCACCTTTCAGGCATGGATGTCCCTCAGTGAGCAGACTTCTGAAAGTTCCAATTTTGCATTGCACAGCTATATGTGCAGCCTTCTGGTAGCCAGCTTATGGAGGCTCCCTCCCTCCTTGGTTTATCTTCTGATATATCCCCTCAGATTCAGGTCTCCGCACCTCCTACCTTGCAAAAAGTGGTTGCTTTTCTATTTGTATGATTGCAGCAATTCTTTTCTTAGATCTCGGGTTGAATTCATAGGTGTTCAGAATGATTTGATAGCTATCGAGCTGAATTCAAGGGACCAGATGAAACCAGGGTCCCCTACTCTTCCATGATCTTACCTCTCTCCTCCTAGAGGAATATTTTCATAATTACTATGACTTCCCATGAAAATGATGTGGCCTTACTGTCTGTGTGTCCATTGGCAAATGTAATCATCTCCAGAGAGATGTGTTGAGACATGACACCATGTTGGCTAGAAAGTCAGTTCAGAAGTAGAGTAGCCTTGGGGAAAAGGCCATGATGGCAGCTAGAATGCTTTCTTTTCAAGAGAAAAGAAGTCCTTGGGGTAGGGTAGCTCATCAGAATAAGGAGAGCAGAGAGAGATTTGTTTTGAAGCAGTAGCTAGGAATAAGTGGTGTGCGTTCACCTGGCGTGTCCTTGCTACTCCTTTCCTTCACAAGTGTGGTAGGGGCAGTAGTTGGATCATTGAGGATTCCTGTCATTGGTCCTGGCCTTTGCACTCAAGTTCAGAAGCAACACTGACAGTCTCTAAAAAGCTTTATGTTAAAGAGCCCATGTGATGATATTGTGATAGATATCTGCACTGGATGGGCTCCATCAGACCCCC
>NW_023192807.1:0-1078 GCF_002007445.2 Ailuropoda melanoleuca
CAGTCTGGTCTGGGGACCAGCAGCCCTGGGAGGTCCCCCGCAGGTCCCCTGGAGAGAAGGGTGACGGGCACCCCAGTCCGGGAGCACGGTGAGCCGCACCCATCCCAGGCCGCAGGTGCACCCATCACGTAGCACGCTCGTCCTCAGACTCACCCCTGGAAACTCTGGCTCAGTTTTTCACAGATGTATTTTCAGGAGGGTCCAGCACAGCGGTGGTGGAGAGAGCNGGGAACGGAATAACGCTAATGCCCGAGGAGATGGATGGCACCCACCTGCAGCCTCCGGAGCTCAGCCCTCCCCCCTTCCACATTCTTTCTTTCTGTGAGCCACACCCTTAAGGACACCCCGTGGCAAGAAGGTCCTCCATCTGCCCTGCAGATAGAACCGTCACGCACACCTGTTCTCCCACATCCGTCTCCTGGGGCTGTGAGAACAGGTCTCACCGGACGCGGGCTTGTGGCGATGGACCGGTGTCTGGTGGTGCCCGAGTCATCCTTCAGTCCTTAGGTCCCTGGAAGAAACCATTTCTTCTCCACGGTACTTGTCTCCTTTTCTTCAGTCTCTGGCTCCTTCGGCCTTTGGGGGTCACTGTGCACGCACCCCCCTCCCGGAAGAGCACCCATGTGTATGTCGGGGACACCTGTGAGTGTGCGCAGCTCTGTGTGTGTGCTGCAGGACGGGGGCGGGTTGTGAGCTCTTCCTGGAACCTGCTTTGCCCAGGGCTGGACGCTGGCCCCTCCATCCCGCTCCCCCCAGGCTTTTCTCTGTGTGTCTGCATGCGAATTTGCCAGAGCCCCTGCTCCAGACCAGGGGCCATTTCCGCTGCTTTGCCTGCGTGATGGGACGGCAGGGAACCTCTGTGACCGTGCTCCCTGTGTAGGTAGGACGGGCCTCCAGCAGGAAGAGCCTCCCTCTCAAGGAAAACCCATCGGAGGTGCTGGCCCCAATCTCCCCCATCTGTGGTCTCCTGGTGCACTTCGAGTCTCGCTGGGGAAAGCGGGGGTGCAGAGACCCCAGAGCGGCCACCTCAGGGAGGAATGGGGAGGAAGAGGAGCAGGGGTGATGAAGGTGCCTGAGG
>NW_023192807.1:1213-2342 GCF_002007445.2 Ailuropoda melanoleuca
CCATCTGTGGTCTCCTGGTGCACTTCGAGCCTTGCTGGGGAAAGCGGGGGAGCAGAGAAACCTGAGCTGCAACCTCAGGGAGGAATGGATTGAGCTGCCTGCCCTGCCCCCCAGGACCCAGGAGGGTGCAGGTGTGAGGCTCCTGCCAGCTGTTTCCCCTCCCAGTGGGCGGGCGGTGGGAGCCCCTTCACTTCAGCCAGGGGCACATCTAGGGAGGCTCAGCGAGTCACAGCAAGCTCCTTGAACGCACTTCATTCGGGCGAAGCTCTCAGGGGCAGCGGCAGGACCCTCCTGAGCTTGTGTGAGCAGGAGGGACCTCTACCAGGCACAGGGGGGGTTCCCACAGAAGGTGAAGGTGCCTGGAGCTCAGAGCACCGGGCTGGGGCTTGGAGCAGGGCTCAGCCCCCAAACCACACCTCAGGGTTCTCCAGCAGTGACCTCTGCCCAGCCCCGGTGCAGCCCCCAGCCTCCCAATCCAGCACATTTGGCTTCAGTGAGGGAGGGGCTGTGCTCCTCAGGGAGGAGGGACAGAGCCAGAGTCTGGGGCCCAGCACCGTGCCCTCTGGCCTCGGGGCAACCCAGGGAAGCACTTGATCGTGGCGTGACTGGGTTTGCAGGTTGGAGCAGAGCACACGCAGCAGCGGTCCGGGGCTCATCCTCGCAGAGCTGCACGAACCATCCCCCGGGAGCGCGGCGGGAAACAGACCCCAAAGGACCCCGCACCGCCGACTCGCTGGACACCCCCGGATCGCGCATCCCACCTCNAGGGACCCCACACAGGAACTTCCAAATCCATTCTCTTGTCTCTGACCTTCAGGAAAGGGAATCAGAGCGTGTTCTGTGGAGTCTGGCTTCTTTCATGGTGCTTCTGAGGGTCACGCCCCTTCCTCAACGCGGCTCTAGTTGATTTCCGGACAGCATTCCGCTACGACACATGTCACTCCAGGTGCNTTCCGCTACGACACACGTCACTCCAGGTGCTCTCACTGCTCCCGAGGCGCTCTGGGGTTGTTCCCGCTGTGCGGACGGGCAGGAGAACGCGACTCCGAGCTCTGTCTGTGCACAGGGGCGCATCTGTATGGGGCGTGCACCTGCAGGTGGAACGGGTGGTCAGAGAGTCAGGGTGTCC
>NW_023192808.1:0-170 GCF_002007445.2 Ailuropoda melanoleuca
AATCAAAAAATGGACAGAAGATATGAACAGACACTTTTCCAATGAAGACATACAAATGGCCAACAGACACAGGAAAAAATCATTAGCCATCAGGGAAATTCAAATCAAAACCACACTGAGATACCACCTTACGCCAGTTAGAATGGCAAAAATAGGCAAGAAACAACAAT